>NC_069502.1:940256659-940326827 GCF_027579735.1 Bombina bombina | reverse complement strand
TGACCAATGGGAAGGGGGACACCGAAATTCCCCACCATATTCTCCCAGAAGAAGAAGGAAGAATCAGATAAGGAAGTGCAAAAGGACCACCAAAACGAACCCCCAAAAATCAAGGGCAAACTAAGGAAGAAGCCCCTAGCATAACTCAAAAAGAGCAGATTGCAAGGCTGTAATAGGACAAAGTCGTGTAGAAAATACTCTACTGACAGAGGAGAGCAACAGAAGGAAAGTTTCAGACCACCTCCTACATGGATCCCAAGGAAACAATGTAAGGCCCTAACCAGAACCGAAGTACTAGAAGGACAAAAAGTAGAACGCTCTACCTTACGACAGAGCACTATCCAGCACTAAGAAACTAAACACCCAAGGGTAAAAAACCCCCGGGAGTAGAACAGACAAGACAGATAGGAATATCTGTCTACGCCCCAGTCAAAAGCTGTACGCTTCCATCTGATAGGCGGTCCAACTAAGTGTCAAGCCATCAAAAACTAGACAAAAAGGTAGTTAGGAAATTTGTACCAGAACTTTCCTGGGAGAGAAAAACAAACAGTGTGAATCAACTCCCCCCCACAAGAAAACAGGGAAGGAAGGACAGCACCCTAACCAAGAATGAAAAACCAGCAACTCGCAGAGGGAATGTTCCACCGCGAGGCCTCCCACATAAGGAAGGAGCACTCAGTAGCTCCTCATGAAACGCAGGTCGATGCTCAACAGAACAGTCAGAAATCCTGACCCCTACTCCGAGCAAACAGTCCCAGCACTGAAGCGACTGGTAAAGTCCAAAGATCAAGGGAGAACAAAAATTCCCCGTAACGACCAGGCCCAGAGATCAGCAACGAATCTCCAGCCACAAAATCCCCAGGAAAGGAAGGAGGAAGAGGCACGAACCCCCAGAGAGACTAGCTTGGGTTCCAAGATACCTATCCACATCTCCCTTCAGAACCGGAGGGGAAGGTACACTCAACCAAGAGAGACCCTCGACTAACAACTATTAGAATAGAATGCAACATGAAAACCCCACCTACCAGGTGGACACAAGCTCATGACATCCTGCACGCAAAACAGGGACGCACACATGCAAGGAGCAAATAGCTGCATATGGTCTACAAACTGCAAATCCGCTTGCTAGGCAGCTAAGGTAACCTTCCGACCCCTACAGCTAGCTCAGTAGAGAAATTCCCATTTCTCCGGAAGGAATAAAAAGAAGCCGCCATTAGGAACAAGGAGATTTTCCCAGGATCGGGAAACCCAGCCAGATCCAAAGTCTATGAGATCTGGAAAACAGAGTAACCAAAATGCCCAGTCAAAGACAACGACTAGGTTAAAAGACAGGACACCCGGAACCAGATCAAAACTAATAACCCTTGAGGAACATCCACAAGATTACTCCATCTGAAGATGACCTTGCACCAATGTAGATGCAATCACAGCCATGCCCCCACGGGGTCTTAAACACTGATCTCCCATGTAAGTATCCCAGAGACTGAGGACTCATCCCCAACGGGCCTCTCGGGTCCACACCCACCAAGTAAGACTAAGGCAGGACCCAAAAGAGATCAGAACTCAAACTAGAAAGTAATCTCTGTTTGAGAGACTAGGACAGTCTCTAAAAGATCCACATAGGGGCCCCTACTGATCAAGGAATTGACGAATGAACGAGCATCCTAAAACTCCTAGCAGGCAATGGAATTAATCCGAATTGTCCAAGCAGGGGCAACCGTACGTATGTAAAAGAGACAACATACAATCCCCCAGATCCCAAAAATTATAGGATCAGAAGAAGATATCACAAGAAAAACGGACCCCAAGGACCGGATCTCCTTAGACAACAAGAAGTCTGACCCCAAGGAAAGGGGAAATTAAATACACCACCAACCTCGACCATAAGGCAAAGGAGGTATTGTCGAAAGAGATCGGAACTAATCCGGACAATGCAATCCGGAATAAAGTACCATAGAGGAGAAGTAAGCACCCCCTAAACCAGGTACGGAAGATCTCTATGGAGTCATCTGAACCCCCTCCCCTATCGAAGGGGAGAACCAAAGGACCTCAGGGACCCACAAGTATACTGTCATAGCGGGATCCGTAATCCCAGCTAACCCTGCTAGCTATGCAGGGACAGGACACCTAGGGCTCAGTACATCAAACATCGAACGCCCCACTCAGATAAATAAACTAGGACCAGCCTGACATCTAGGATAGAAGGGCCTTCATAACTTGTCAAACAAGAAAACAACCTCTTAACAAGAAGTAAGCAAAACTCAGTACCCAAACAGGACCAGCCTGTTGTCAAGGGCACAACGTGTCTGAAATGGGCCCCAAGGAACAGAGATAACTAGTACCCAACCAGGACCAGCCTGCTATACAGGGCATGACAGAACTGTTCAAGGCCACTGAAAGGTCTAAGCCCTAGCAGGGCTAGACTAAAAAAAAAAAAAACAACAGACAAACAGTAGACATGTAGGCTCTGAGACCTAAGTCATGTCTCAACTTTTTTTTTTTTTAACTCTTCATCCCTCCACTCGTCTAACACTGCTTGCCGTCTGGAGAAGAAGACTGAGGAACCAACAACTCGTCAGAATTGGGCTCCTCTAATGCTGCCAACACATGCCTCAGCAGGACACGACGGCGCACCAGTCTAAATTGAAAGGCAAGACTCACCCTCCGCCGGGGCATCTGGCGACCCCAGCCCCGAAGGCTGTACCCCTGAAGCCTCAGGGGACAACGCTTCCCCAGAGGGCTGAACCGATACAGAAGATCCCATGTCTGATGGGCCCTGGTTAAGAGAACTTCCCGGAAGATGCAAGTGCGCCGCCATAGATATGGCCATGCGGGACCGTGCAGTAACCTCTGGAGGAAACAAGTCACCTTCCGGAGAAAGGGTAACGGCATTTGGGACACCTGCCTGTGTAGTAACAAAAGGTTCTAGGGAGCGCGCCTCACGGGATACAGAATCCTCAGGGGCGGATGGCTCAGGGGACTCTATGCACTCCAAATTGAGAGAAAAGAGAACTCTAAAACGGCATACGGAACATAACTGATGGTGCTGGATCATTCGGACCCCCACATATTCTTTGCAAGAAGCAGAATCTGAATCAGAGACATCCGTCTCCAAAAAATCAGAATCCTCCATAACTTGAATATTTGAAATAATGAACAAATACAAACGGCACCTTACACCCCCAATGGCTGGGGCACTCACCACCTTCTATGACCCAGACAAGAAGAGAAAAACAGACTCTCTCCACACAACAAGGTGCACCATGCAGGCCAAAAGAAAAAACACGCCAGTCCACAAGAACTGCGCAGCTCAAAAAGGCTGGTATGTTCCGTAATAACCACAAGCCCAAGCATCACTACACATAAGCAGACAGAATCACAAACGATTAAAGTCCCCCACTGTTCAATAACCCCCCTCAGGAGATATTAACTCTTGATTCCATAAAGATAAAGCACAAACTTACTTCACCACCTCCATGGGAGGCAAAGTTTGTAAAACTGAATTGTGGGTGTGGTGAGGGGTGTATTTATAGGCATTTTGAGGTTTGGGAAACTTTGCCCCTCCTGGTAGGATTGTATATCCCATCACTAGCTTATGGACTCTTGCCAATTACATGAAAGAAAGAAACTATTTACCGGAATCTACGCCGTGGAACAGTAACACGGCCCTTCAAGTGTGACAGATAGTAGCGTTGCTCCTGACATGGACTTGAGCGAAGAAAGCAGGCAGCGAAAATAGTCAACGCCAATTGCTTATGGAGCGGTTAATATGAGTCGGGATGGTTTCACAGAAAGACTCTCCCTGCATCTCTGGACCCTTTTATCCATGCTCTAACTGAGAGACTGACAGGACTACTTAAAACTCCAGTCCCATTTCGAAGAGTACTACCCTCCATAAGAGACTCGAATCTTATGACACTTCTCTGCCAACCTCCTGTGACAAAAGTCAAAGAATGACTGGGGGATTAGGGAAGTGGGGGAGATATTTAAGCCTTTGGCTGGGGTGTCTTTGCCTCCTCCTGGTGGCCAGGTTCTGTATTTCCCAAAAGTAATGAATGCAGCTGTGGACTCTCCCCATTTAAGAAGAAAATACACTTTAAATTTTTATCTCAAATTAGGATCAATCCCCAGCTAAAATAATGTGAGAAAAATTAAGAAAAAACTTTAATAAACTTTTAAAATACCCCTCAGGCAACCCCACACCTCAATTACTAAGGTGCCTTACACCACTACCAATTAAGACCGGATCACCCAGAAATGGAGAAAAACTAATTTTTCCTCCGAAACGTTATGAAGTAAAGCTGGTCATGTGACTGCAACTGACAAGCTCAAATTACTGCTGCGACACACAGAGTCAATAAAAAAAATAGCTTCCTGGTACACTGAGTACCAGAAAAACATAATTTATGCTTACCTGATAAATTCCTTTCTCCTGTAGTGTGGTCAGTCCACGGGTCATCATTACTTCTGGGATATTAACTCCTCCCCAACAGGAAGTGCAAGAGGATCACCCAGCAGAGCTGCTATATAGCTCCTCCCCTCTACGTCACACCCAGTCATTCGACCGAGAACCAACGAGAAAGGAGAAGCCAAAGGGTGCAGTGGTGACTGGAGTATAATTTAAAAAAAAAAATTTAGACCTGCCATACAAACAGGGCGGGCCGTGGACTGACCACACTACAGGAGAAAGGAATTTATCAGGTAAGCATAAATTATGTTTTCTCCTGTTAAGTGTGGTCAGTCCACAGGTCATCATTACTTCTGGGATACCAATACCAAAGCTAAAGTACACTGATGACGGGAGGGACAGGCAGGCTCTTTATACGGAAGGAACCACTGCCTGAAGAACCTTTCTCCCAAAAACAGCCTCCGAAGAAGCAAAAGTGTCAAATTTGTAAAAAGTATGAAGAGAAGACCAAGTTGCAGCCTTGCAAATCTGTTCAACAGAGGCCTCGTTCTTAAAGGCCCAAGTGGAAGCCACAGCTCTAGTGGAATGAGCTGTAATTCTTTCAGGAGGCTGCTGTCCAGCAGTCTCATAGGCTAAACGTATTATGCTACGAAGCCAAAAAGAGAGAGAGGTAGCAGAAGCTTTTTGACCTCTCCTCTGTCCAGAATAAACGACAAACAGGGAAGAAGTTTGGCGAAAATCTTTAGTTGCCTGTAAATAAAATTTCAGGGCACGGACTACATCTAGATTGTGCAGAAGTCGTTCCTTCTTTGAAGAAGGATTCGGACACAATGATGGCACAACAATCTCTTGATTGATATTCTTATTAGTGACAACCTTAGGTAAGAACCCAGGTTTAGTACGCAGAACTACCTTATCTGAATGAAAAATCAGATACGGAGAATCACAATGTAAGGCTGATAACTCAGAGACTCTACGAGCCGAGGAAATAGCCATTAAAAACAGAACTTTCCAAGATAACAGCTTGATATCAATGGAATGAAAGGGTTCAAACGGAACACCCTGTAAAACGTTAAGAACTAAATTTAAGCTCCATGGTGGAGCAACAGTTTTAAACACAGGCTTAATCCTGGCCAAAGCCTGGCAAAAAGCCTGAACGTCTGGAACCTCTGACAGACGTTTGTTTAAAAGAATGGACAGAGCTGAAATCTGTCCCTTTAAGGAACTAGCGGATAAACCCTTTTCTAAACCTTCTTGTAGAAAAGACAATATCCTAGGAATCCTAACCTTACTCCATGAGTAACTTTTGGATTCGCACCAATATAAGTATTTACGCCATATTTTATGGTAAATCTTTCTGGTAACAGGCTTCCTAGCCTGTATTAAGGTATCAATTACTGGCTCAGAAAAACCACGTTTTGATAAAATCAAGCGTTCAATTTCCAAGCAGTCAGCTTCAGAGAAATTAGATTTTGATGTTTGAAGGGACCCTGAATCAGAAGGTCCAGTCTTAGAGGCAGAGACCAGGGTGGACAGGATGACATGTCCACTAGATTTGCATACCAAGTCCTGCGTGGCCACGCAGGCGCTATTAGAATCACCGATGCACTCTCCTGTTTGATTCTGGCAATCAATCGAGGAAGCATCGGGAAGGGTGGAAACACATAAGCCATCCCGAAGGTCCAAGGTGCTGTCAAGGCATCTATCAGGACCGCTCCCGGATCCCTGGATCTGGACCCGTAACAAGGAAGCTTGGCGTTCTGTCGAGACGCCATGAGATCTATCTCTGGTTTGCCCCAACGTCGAAGTATTTGGGCAAAGACCTCTGGATGAAGTTCCCACTCCCCCGGATGAAAAGTCTGACGACTAAGTTCTCCACTCCCGGGATGTGGATTGCTGACAGGTGGCAAGAGTGAGACTCTGCCCAGCGAATTATCTTTGATACTTCCATCATTGCTAGGGAGCTTCTTGTCCCTCCTTGATGGTTGATGTAAGCTACAGTCGTGATGTTGTCCGACTGAAACCTGATGAACCCCCGAGTTGTTAACTGGGGCCAAGCCAGAAGGGCATTGAGAACTGCTCTCAAATCCAGAATGTTTATTGGTAGGAGACTCTCCTCCTGAGTCCATGATCCCTGAGCTTTCAGAGAATTCCAGACAGCGCCCCAGCCTAGTAGGCTGGCGTCTGTTGTTACAATTGTCCAATCTGGCCTGCTGAATGGCATCCCCCTGGACAGATGTGGCCGAGAAAGCCACCATAGAAGAGAATTTCTGGTCTCTTGATCCAGATTCAGAGTAGGGGACAAATCTGAGTAATCCCCATTCCACTGACTTAGCATGCACAATTGCAGCGGTCTGAGATATAGGCGTGCAAAGGGTACTATGTCCATTGCCGCTACCATTAAGCCGATCACCTCCATGCATTGAGCCACTGACGGGTGTTGAATGGAATGAAGGACACGGCATGCATTTTGAAGCTTTGTTAACCTGTCTTCTGTCAGGTAGATCTTCATTTCTACAGAATCTATAAGAGTCCCTAAGAAGGGAACTCTTGTGAGTGGAAAGAGAGAACTCTTCTTTTCGTTCACCTTCCATCCATGCGACTTTAGAAATGCCAGTACTAACTCTGTATGAGACTTGGCAGTTTGAAAGCTTGAAGCTTGTATCAGAATGTCGTCTAGGTACGGAGCTACCGAAATTCCTTGCGGTCTTAGTACCGCCAGAAGAGCACCCAGAACCTTTGTGAAGATTCTTGGAGCCGTAGCCAATCCGAATGGAAGAGCTACAAACTGGTAATGCCTGTCTAGGAAGGCAAACCTTAGATACCGGTAATGATCTTTGTGAATCGGTATGTGAAGGTAAGCATCCTTTAAATCCACTGTGGTCATGTACTGACCCTTTTGGATCATGGGTAGGATTGTCCGAATAGTTTCCATTTTGAACGATGGAACTCTTAGGAATTTGTTTAGGATCTTTAAATCCAAGATTGGCCTGAAGGTTCCCTCTTTTTTGGGAACCACAAACAGATTTGAGTAAAACCCCTGTCCATGTTCCGACCGCGGAACCGGATGGATCACTCCCATTAGTAAAAGATCTTCCCTGAGATATGATCTCTAACGCCCAGGGATCCTGGACATCTCTTGCCCAAGCCTGGGCGAAGAGAGAAAGTCTGCCCCCCACTAGATCCGTTCCCGGATCGGGGGCCCTCGATTCATGCTGTCTTAGGGGCAGCAGCAGGTTTTCTGGCCTGCTTGCCCTTGTTCCAGGACTGGTTAGGTCTCCAGCCTTGTCTGTAGCGAGCAACAGCTCCTTCCTGCTTTGGAGCAGAGGAAGTAGATGCTGCTCCTGCCTTGAAATTACGAAAGGAACGAAAATTAGACTGTCTAGCCTTAGGTTTGGCTCTGTCTTGAGGCAGGGCATGGCCTTTACCTCCTGTAATGTCAGCGATAATCTCTTTCAAACCGGGCCCGAATAAGGTCTGCCCTTTGAAAGGTATGTTAAGTAATTTAGATTTAGAAGTAACGTCAGCTGACCAGGATTTTAGCCACAGTGCTCTGCGCGCCTGAATGGCGAATCCGGAATTCTTAGCCGTAAGTTTTGTTAAATGTACTACGGCATCTGAAACAAATGAATTAGCTAGCTTAAGTGTTTTAAGCTTGCTTGAAATCTCATCTATAGTTATTGAGTCGAGTCTCTTCCAGGGACTCGGACCAAAAAGCGGACGCGGCCGAGACAGACGCAACACATGCAAGGGGTTGCAATATAAAACCTTGTTGAACAAACATTTTCTTAAGGTAACCCTCTAATTTTTTATCCATTGGATCTGAAAAGGCACAGCTATCCTCCACCGGGATAGTGGTACGCTTAGCCAGAGTAGAAACCGCTCCCTCCACCTTAGGGACCGTCTGCCATAAGTCCCGTGTGGTGGCGTCTATTGGGAACATCTTTCTAAACACAGGAGGGGGGGAAAAAGGTACACCGGGCCTATCCCACTCCTTAGTAATTATCTCTGTAAGCCTCTTAGGTATAGGAAATACGTCAGTACTCGCCGGTACCGCATAGTATCTATCCAGCCTACATAATTTCTCTGGGATTGCAACGGTGTTACAATCATTCAGAGCTGCTAATACCTCCCCTAACAGTACACGGAGGTTTTCGAGTTTAAACTTAAAATTAGAAATGTCTGAATCCATTCTATTGGGATCAGAACCGTCACCTGCAGATTGAAGCTCTCCGTCCTCATGTTCTGCATACTGTGACGCAGTATCAGACATGGCCCTATTATTAACAGCGCACTCTGTTCTCACCCCAGAGTGATCACGCTTACCTCTAAGTTCTGGTAATTTAGACAAAACCTCAGTCATAACATTAGCCATATCCTGTAATGTGATTTGTAATGGCCGCCCTGATGTACTCGGTGCTACAATATCACGCACCTCCCGAGCGGGAGATGCAGGTACTGACACGTGAGGCGAGTTAGTCGGCATAACTCTCCCCTCGTTGTTTGGTGAATGATGTTCAATTTGTACAGATTGACTTTTATTTAAAGTAGCATCAATGCAATTAGTACATAAATTTCTATTGGGCTCCACTTTGGCTTTAGCACATATAGCACAGAGATATTCCTCTGAGTCAGACATGTTTAACACACTAGCAATTAAACTAGCAACTTGGAAATACTTTTCAAAGCAATTTACAAATAATATGAAAACCGTACTGTGCCTTTAAGAAGCACAGAAAAAAGTTATGACAGTTGAGTAATAATAAACCGGAGAAACTATAACATCAAATTCTTTCCGGTAAAACACAATTTTAGCAAAGGATTGCCCCCATTAGCAATGGATAACTAACCCTGAATAGCAGAAAAAAAGTACAGAATATAAACGTTTTTTAAAATGTACAGAATATAAACGTTTTTTATCACAGTCAAAGCACAATCTCACAGGTCTGCTGTGAGTGATTACCTCCCTCAAACTAACTTTTGAAGACCCCTGAGCTCTGTAGAGACGAACTGGATCATGCAGGGAAGAAAACAGACTTGTGACTGAATTTTCTGATGCGTAGCAAAAGCGCCAAAATAGGCCCCTCCCCCTCACACACAACAGTGAGGGAGATCAGTAAACTGTCTTAAATTAAATAAATCGACCGCCAAGTGGAAAAAAACAGTGCCCAAACAATTTTTCACCCAGTACCTCAGATAATTAAACGATTTTAACATGCCAGCAAAAATGTTTAACATCAAATAAATGAAATGTCATTAGAAAGCCTGTTGCTAGTCCCACTGCAAGTTAGGCTAAAGTCTTATTCATACAGTATTATCCCAGTGAAGTGCCATTCCCCAGAATACTGAAGTGTAAATATACATACATGACAGCCTGATACCAGTTGCTACTACTGCATTTAAGGCTGAACTTACATTATATCGGTATGGCAGTATTTTCTCAGTCAATTCCATTCTCAGAAAATAAAATGCTGCTACATACCTCCTTGCAGGTTAACCTGCCCGCTGTCCCCTGATCTGAAGTTTACCTCACTCCTCAGATGGCCGAGAACAGCAAGATGATCTTAACTACGCCGGCTAAAATCATCCAAAAACTCAGGTAGATTCTTCTTCAAATTCTACCTGAGAAGGAACAACACACTCCGGTGCGGTTTTAAAATAACAAACTTTTGATTGAAGGTATAAAACTAAGTATAATCACCACAGTCCTCTCACACATCCTATCTATTAGTTGGGTGCAAGAGAATGACTGGGTGTGACGTAGAGGGGAGGAGCTATATAGCAGCTCTGCTGGGTGATCCTCTTGCACTTCCTGTTGGGGAGGAGTTAATATCCCAGAAGTAATGATGACCCGTGGACTGACCACACTTAACAGGAGAAAAAACGTTTTTTTTCAAACCGGACAGTTTAAAATGTTGCATCGGTTTATTTTAAAGCAAAGGGAAAATGAATATGCTGCTGAAATAGAAATTTCTGTCTTACTTTCAGTTTAAACTTGTATTGTTTTATCAAGTAAATATGTGTCAGAAAATAAAGCCTAATAAAAACATTTTACCCTTTCTTTTTAAAAGAGTTTAAATGTTAGCCTCACGCATGCTACAGTGGCTGCTTTATGCCCCAGTGTAACCCATACAATATAATTATCTATGTCTCAATAAAAAAGCAGTGTCTTAATTTGTTAAGTGCATGGTCTCTCCAACTGGAAGAAAAAGCACTTGCCTGCTCCGCTGTCCGGCACGTAGACAGTTACAAGGTATGAGAAGACACAGATCTTCACAGAGACCTTTGAAAAAGAAAGAACAGAGTAGCCAACTCAGGCTTTCTACACTATGGCAGCATTTGTTAGAAAAACTCAGTAAGTACCTCTTTACAAGCTCCTAACTGCTTTAAAGCCACCACTACCCGACTGCAAGGAATGACGTGGAATACGGCTATACCCCAAAACTTGCTTGTAGATGAACTTAACTTAAATTATGCTTACCCGATAATTTTCTTTTCTTCAGATGGAAAGATTCCACAGCTACATTCATTACTTTTGTGAAATTCAGAACCTGGCCACCAGGAGGAAACAAAGACACCCCAGCCAAAAGGCTTAAATACCTCTCCCACTTCCTCCATCCTCCAGTCATTCTGTCAAGGAACAAGGAACAGTAGAAGAAATATCAGGGTGAAAAGGTGCCAGAAGAACAAAAATAACAGACGTCCCACAGAAAAAATACGGACGGGGAGCTGTGGACTCTTTCCATCTGAAGAAAAGAACATTATCAGGTAAGCATAATTTAAGTTTTTCTTAATAAATGAAAAGAGTCCACAGCTGCCTTCATTACTTTTGGGAAAACAATACCCAAGCTATAGAGGACACTGAATGCTAAAACAGGAGGATACAAGTAAGCGGCCCATTCTGAGGGCACCAGGCCTGCAAACCACAACCTTCAAAAAATCCTGCTTCGTCCGAAGCCGAGAAAAACGTCCAAGGACACTGACCCACAGATAGTCCACCAGCCTTGCTAGAGAACACAAGAACTAGACTCGACTGAGCCAACAAGCTACAGGAGACAACGTCGCCCAGCAGTTGGTCTCCAATCAACATACCCCTTACTAGAGAAAGGGATCAAGCTACTGTATTCTTCCACAAAGGAGAAAAGACACAGAGGAAAACATCCGTAAAGAACGACAGAAAAACCCCTGAAAAGGGCACGAGTCCCAAATAGAAAAACAAAGAAAAAACTTGAGAACCGGGCCAAACTGACAGAGACCCAACCAGTCTCATAGAAACAAGGGGAGGCAACGCCCAGACACCCGATAGTACAGAAACCACAGGCTAAGACCGGGAGTCTGAGAACAGAGAAGAGAATCTTCCCTAAACACAGTGCAACCATGTCTAGAAGACAACTGAAGACGAAAGTCCCCAAAGTCACCAAAAGGTAGCTCAGAATATCTAAATATTCAGAAACCGAACCTCGTGCAGCAAGCTCATGTAGGTGAACACCTGACGTACAACACCTGAAGACAACATGCTGCAGTCATCCAGAGATGACTCTGAAACTTGAAAACTTGTAGGGCAAGTAAAGAGCAGCTGAAGATAGGTTCCAAACCACTAACCTTCAATCTGCTAAGCATCCACTAACCAGTGGACAACGTTGCAGGCTATCCAAGAGCCGCCCGCCAGTCCTTTTCACAAATCTTGAAAGTGGAAAATAAGCAGAACCCTCAAGGAGACTTACCGTTCCTCGATGACCCGAGGACGAATTAGCAGGGCAACAGATCTCAGATCCTACTCCAAACACCGTACCAGCCCAAGCGACAGGCATGTCTGATAGACAGGGATAATAGAAAGACCCCACCACAAGTCCCCTGGGAATAGAGGAATTGGGGGGGGGGGGAACTCACCCCACCCCAGAGCTCGGGTGCTAACCCAATCTGCTCCTTCAAAAAAAAGGTACTCCCAAGGAGAACCCCCTAGGACTTGGTACATAAAAAACGTGCAAATAGATCCTTAGGAAGACCTGGTACAAATCTCTTAGACAGTCTCTACATGGAGATTTCAATATCCAACAGTTGGAACAGAGCAAACCACAGAGCAGCAGACTGCTGCCCCTTACAGAAATAAAGCCACTTGTTCCAACCTCCTGCACACAGGGCAGGATGACCACCCTCCAGAGAGAGGAAACACCACCTCTTAAGGAAGACAAACTACCCTCTCAAAGGGGAGGGCACAGAAAAGGAAACAGTGCACATGCCTACAAGACATGAAAAGCCATAGTCTGATCAAATCATGGACCGATTGAAAAATCATCCAGACACGACTGTTGATCCAACAGAGAAAAAAACTCCACATGAAAAAGAGCACACTCAGTCCGAAGGACAAGACATGCCGTAAAGTTTATAACCAGTACCCAAAGGTGGATTAGAACCCTGGCCTTCCTGCTTGCAAGCCCAATGAGCTAGCCACTATGTTAACATAAGCTCCCTGAAAAAAAACGGGTCGTCCCAAACCAGTCTGCAGGATCATAAGTCTCCAGGCATCCAAAAAGGATCAAAGATGAGAACCCTGGACCCAGAATCGCCTTAAAACGTACGACACCCCCAGAGAACACAAGATACCCTGTCTGAAGAAATCAGACCTCACAGGGGATGATAACTGGGCTACCCCGGAGAACGGGAACAGGACTCACTCGTAAATCCCAGCCCAAAGGAAAGAAAACACCCCTAGCAGGAGGACAACTCCCCCTCAACAAGGTGCTAGGCCGCGACAATGTCATGCAAGTAACTCTAGAGCCCAAAAGCACCAAGAACAATGCACCCGCAGTCCAGGGCTAAGGGAAATGACGAGAATAAAAAGAAGGCTAGTCTCGATAATCCTCTCAGATTACTTTTCTAGAGGACCGCACCCAAGGAAGAAGAATGCAGAGCATCCCGAACCCTGATAGAAAAATCCACTTGGCAAAAGCTTGGAAAAAGGAGACAACACAGCCTATCGTCCCTGATATGGAGATGACTAATTACCAGAAGTAGTTAAAAGCTGCACAGCCTTCAACTTCCTTAATTAAACGGCCAAAGCCGCCAGAAGAAACCGGACAAAGTCCAGAAGGTCTCGACCCAAAGGAAGAGAACCTCAAAAGGAAGAGAACCTCAAAAGGAACAAGTCCTAAAAAGACAATTCCAAAGAGACCTTGAAAAGGCAAGCCTGCCAGGAACCGGCGGCATGAAGGACCTTAATCTTCAAAACTACCATGGGAAGGAAACACTCTAAATCCCGAAAAAATTGGAATCAACTGAGTATGTTGCAGCAGATCTCAACTGAGTCCCAGTTGACCAGATTGAAAAGGCTAATGAGGACTGAACCCAATCCCCCATGCAGCTAGGCAAACCACAGATCATCAAGTCCTCTCAGAATGCTAGCTGAAACTTGTAAAATAAAAACAAGGAAAACAACACAAATAATAATGTGAAGCACTCGGCGCCATAACAGGACCAGCCAGGCAGAACTGGCGACACGTGTCTGAATTAGGCCTCAAAGACAGAAGGATTTGTACCCAGTCAGGACCAGCCTGAAACCAAGGGCACCCAGCACTGTCAAGGCCCCAAAGAGTCACTCCCTGAGAGGGAAAGATAAACAACAGACAAACATAGGACTAAACATGTCCTCACTCTTGAACAAACTTCCGTAGAAGTAAATAGTGCGACCAAGATCGCGAGTATCAATTCCAGAGAAGAAAGCTCCTGAAGGAAATATATAACAAACATGAGCTGTAAATCAAATAAAATCCATCCTACCAGAATAAAATAAAGAAAGGGCAACCCGTAGGTTATCGCCCAGGAAGAAAACGGACACACCCGCAGGACCAGCCCAACAGGGATCCTAGTCTTCCAAGCTCAGAACTGGAAAAGGATACTCAAATAACGACTATAAGAAGATTACTTCATCCCCTTATGTCTAAACATGCAAGCCATTCGAAGAGGAAGACTAAGAAGTCCCAGACCCATTAAGAGTGGGATCCTCCAGCAAAGCCAGAACGTGCCTCAAAAGGACACAAAGGCGCGCCAGTTTTTAACGAAAGGCACAGCATACCTTCGCCGGAGCAGAAGACGACCCCGAAGGTTGACCCCCTGAAGCCTCAAGGATAGTCATTCCCCCAGATAGCTGAGCAGGCCATCCTATGCCTGAAGAGCCACACTCAACGGAACACGTACAATATCGTAAGCACACTTCTGGTAGCTGCAGATGCACCAATGCCATAATAATAAAAATGCGAAAATGTGCCATAACCTCCTGGGTTACCTGCATGTGTAATAAGAGTTGGTGGTAGGGAACTCGCCACTCGGGGAACGGGACCCCCAGAGGTGGATGGCTCAGCGGCTCCTTGATTCCCTGATCCTGAGGAATTGAGCATTCTAAAACGGCATTCTGAGCCATAGACGTTCATCTCCACATTATAAGAATCCTCCATAACTGGGATATTGAATACAAAAAACGGACCAAATAAGAAAGCAAATGGCACCTGACACCAACAATGGCTGGGGCACTCACCACCTCCTAGGACCCAGACACCAGGGGACCAGAAATTTTCCGTCACCACACGGTTAGGAATGCGGAAATGGAGAGTCAAAATGTGACCACCCCATAAGGTGCACCGTGCGGTCCAGAAAAGGCGCGCTCAACCGTAAAGACCGCGTCACTTCCAAAGGCAGTTATGTTCCTAGCCAAGAGCCTAAGAAACACCACACATAAGCAGGTCGAATCACATAAACATGATTAAACCCCCCCTGTTCAATAACCCCCCACAGGAGATGTTAACCCTTGATTCCAAGATCAAAAGGAGCCTCACTGAGACCCTGAGTTATAGTTAGTCCCGCAAGGTGGTAACCTCTCAGGAAAACATTTGTAATACAAGGCAATCATAATGAAAGAAAATGAAAGAAAATTAAACAATCTTACCGGAATCTACGCCGTGGAACAGGAACATGGCCCTTCAAGTGTGACAGATAGTAGCATCACCTCTGCCATGGACTTGAGAGAAGTAAGCAGGCAGCAAAACTCGTCAACGCTGATTGCTTGTGCAGCTGTTAATATGAGTCGGGATGGTTTTGCAGAAAAACTCTCCCTGCATCTCCGGACTCTAACTTTTACCCATGCTCTCACTGAGAGGCTGTCAGGACTACTTAAAACTCCAGTCCCATGCCAAAGAGTACTACCCTCCTTAAGAGACTATTGAAAAACTTCTGACACTTCTCTGCCAACCTCCTGGGACGAAAGGCAAAGAATGACTAGAGGATGGAGGAAGTGGGAGAGGTATTTAAGCCTTTGGCTGGGGTGTCTTTGCCTACTCCTGGCGGCCAGGTTCTGAATTTCCCAAAAGTAATGAATGCAGTTGTAGACTCCATTTATGAAGAAAATCAAAATATTTCTTCAGACACCTAAACTTCCCCTCCTCCATGCACCGAAGGCAAAGAGAATAACGGGGTTGTGGGTAAGGGAGTGATACTTAACAGTTTAACTATGGTGCTCTTTGCCTCCCCCTGCTGGCCAGGAGTGATATTCCCAACAGTAATTACTCAAACAGTGGACTCAGCATATCTTAGGAAAGAAATATGTATAGTGTCTTTGTAAAAGCAGAATTGTATGCAACAAACATTTAAAGGCAAGGTAACATTTGTAGAAAGAATAAACCAAAAGCATACACAAATGCAGACAAACTCCCAACAAATAAAATGAACATATGGCCTGACTCTCAAGTTATATTCTGGAGCATGTGGATATGCCCAGGGTACAGTAGACTGGATAACTAGTAAAATAGAGAACCCTAAACACTATCATGCCTGTTCCTATTGTATTACACTGTATGGGGTTGGGTAGTCATTAGGGGGTACCTTATACAGAGTTAACCACAGGCCATAAATGCACTGGGGAAACCAGTTATAGACCTCTTAAAGGAACATGAAACCCAAAATCTTTCTTTACTTATTCAGGTGGAGCATATCAATGTCTACTACCAAATTTGTATCATTCTCTTGGTGTCCTTTATGAAGGAGCAGCAATGAGCTATTGGGAACTAGCTGAACACATCGATAAGCCAATGATAAAGGAGGTATATATGTGCAGCCACCTATTAGCAACAAGCTCCCTGCTCATGAGCCTACCTAGTTATGCTTTTTCACAAATGGATACCAATAAAACAAAGCAAATTAGGTAACAGAAGTAAATTGGAAAGTTGTTTAACATTGCCCCCTGAATCATGAAAAAATAATTCAGGGTTTCATGTTTTCCAAGTATAAAAAGGAGCTTGTATGTTTCGACCGTGTGAGTGAACTATATACTATCTTATATTATTATGTAAGATATGTTCTAAAAACAAAATTTATGCTTACCTGATAAATTTATTTCTCTTGTGGTGTATCCAGTCCACGGGTTCATCCATTACTTGTGGGATATTCTTCTTCCCAACAGGAAGCTGCAAGAGGACACCCACAGCAGAGCTGTCTATATAGCTCCTCCCCTAACTGCCACCCCCAGTCATTCGACCGAAGACAAGCAAGAAAAAAGGAGAAACTATAGGCTGCAGTGGTGACTGTAGTTTAAAAATAAAAAACACCTGCCTTAAATGACAGGGCGGGCCGTGGACTGGATACACCATAAGAGAAATAAATTTATCAGGTAAGCATAAATTTAGTTTTTTCTTGTAAAGGTGTATCCAGTCCACGGGTTCATCCATTACTTGTGGGATACCAATACCAAAGCTTTAGGACACAGATGAAGGGAGGGACAAGTCAGGCGCTTAAACGGAAGGCACCACTGCCTGTAAGACCTTTCTCCCAAAAATAGCCTCTGAAGAAGCAAAAGTATCAAATTTGTAGAATTTAGAAAAAGTATGAAGCGAAGACCAAGTCGCCGCCTTACAAATCTGTTCAACAGAGGCCTCATTTTTAAAAGCCCATGTGGAAGCCACCGCTCTAGTGGAATGAACTGTAATTCTTTCAGGAGGCTGCTGGCCAGCAGTCTCATAAGCCAAGCGGATTAAGCTTCTCAGCAAAAAGAAAGAGAAGTTGCCGAAGCCTTTTGGCCTCTCCTCTGTCCAGAGTAGACAACAAACAAAGCAGATGTTTGACGAAAATCCTTCGTAGCTTGTAAATAAAACTTTAAAGCACAAACTACATCAAGATTGTGTAATAGACGTTCCTTCTTAGAGGAAGGATTAGGACATAATAGGAAGGAACAACGATCTCCTGATTGATATTCTTATTAGATACCACTTTAGGAAGAAACCCAGGTTTGGTACGTAAAACTACTTTATCTGCATGGAAAATTAGATAAGGGGAATCACACTGTAAAGCAGATAACTCAGAAACTCTTCGAGCCGAGGAGATAGCTACTAAAAACAGAACTTTCCAAGATAAAAGTTTAATATCTATGGAATGCAAAGGTTCAAATGGAACCCCTTGAAGAACTTTAAGAACTAAATTTAAACTTCATGGCGGAGCAACAGGTTTAAACACAGGCTTGATTCTAACCAAAGCCCGACAAAACGCCTGAACGTCTGGAACCTCAGCCAGACGTTTGTGCAAAAGAATAGACAGAGCAGAAATCTGTCCCTTTAAGGAACTAGCTGACAATCCCTTCTCCAATCCCTCTTGGAGAAACTATAATATCCTTGGAATCCTGACTTTACTCCATGAGTAACCCTTGGATTCACACCAATGAAGATATTTACACCATATCTTATGATAGATTTTCCTGGTGACAGGCTTTCGAGCCTGAATTAAGGTATCAATGACCGATTCAGAAAAACCACGCTTTGATAGAATCAAGCGTTCAATCTCCAAGCAGTCAGACGCAGAGAAATTAGATTTGGATGTTTGAAGGGACCTTGAAGTAGAAGGTCCTGCCTTAGCGGCAGAGTCCATGGTGGAAAGGATGACATGTCCACCAGATCTGCATACCAAGTCCTGCGTGGCCACGCATGAGCTATCAAGATCACAGAATCTCTCTCCTGCTTGATCTTGGCAATCAGACGAGGGAGCAGAGGAAACGGTGGAAACACATAAGCCAGGCTGAAGGACCAGGGCGCTGCTAGAGCATCTATCAGCGCTGCCTTGGGATCCATGGACCCGTAACAAGGAAGCTTGGCATTCTGACGAGACGCCATGAGATCCAGTTCTGGTTTGCCCCATAGTTGAATCAACTGGACAAATACCTCCGGATGGAGCTCCCACTCCCCCGGATGAAAAGTCTGCCGACTTAGAAAATCTGCCTCCCAGTTCTCTACTCCTGGGATATGGATAGCTGAGAGATGGCAAGAGTGAACCTCTGCCCATAGAATTATCTTTGAAACCTCCAACATTGCCAGGGGGCTCCTTGTTCCCCCCTGATGGTTGATATAGGTTAGAGTCGTGATGTTGTCCGACTGAAATCTGATGAACCTGACTGCAGCTAGCTGAGGCCAAGCCTGAAGAGCATTGAATATCGCTCTTAGTTCCAGAATGTTTATCGGAAGGAGGGCTTCCTCCTGAGTCCACGAACCCTGAGCCTTCAGGGAGTTCCAGACTGCACCCCAGCCCAGAAGGCTGGCATCTGTCACTACTAAAGTCCATTCTGGCCTGCAGAAACTCATTCCTCTGGACAGATGGACCCGAGATAGCCAACAGAGAAGAGAATCCCTGGTCTCTTGATCCAGATTTAGTAGAGGGGACAAATCTGTGTAACCTCATTCCACTGATTGAGCATGCAAAGTTGCAGTGGCCTGAGATGTAGGCGGGCAAACGGAACTATGTCCATTGACGCTACCATTAAGCCAATTACTTCCATACACTGAGCCACTGACGGACGAGAAGTGGAATAAAGAGCACGGCAGGAAGTTAGAAGCTTTGACAACCTGACCTCTGTCAGAAACATTTTCATTTCTAATGAATCTATCAGAGTTCCTAGGAAGGAAATTCTTGTGAGAGGGGAGAGAGAACTCTTTCCTTCGTTCACCTTCCACCCGTGAGACCTCAGGAATGTCAGAACAATGTCCGTATGGGACCTGGCGATTTGAAAAGTCGACGCCTGTATCAGAATGTCGTCTAGGTAAGGGGCCACTGCTATGCCCCGTGGCCTTAGAACCGCCAGAAGGGACCCTAGAACCTTCGTAAAGATTCTTGGTGCCGTGGCTAACCCGAAGGGAAGAGCCACAAACTGGTAATGCCTGTCTAGGAAGGCGAACCTGAGAAACTGATGATGATCTCTTTGTATCGGAATGTGTAGATAAGCATCCTTTAAGTCCACGGTAGTCATATATTGACCCTCCTGGATCATAGGTAGGATGGTTCGAATAGTCTCCATCTTGAAGGATGGGACCCTGAGAAATATGTTTAGGATCTTGAGATCCAAGATTGGTCTGAAAGTTCCCTCTTTTTTGGGAACTATAAACAGATTTGAATAGAAACCCTGCCTTTGGAACTGGGTGGATCACTCCCATAACCAGTAGGTCTTGAACGCAACATAAGAATGCCTCTCTCTTTATCTGGTTTGCAGATAATTGTGAGAGATGAAATCTCCCCTTTGGAGATGAAGCTTTGAAATCCAGAAGATATCCCTGGGAAACAATCTCCAGATCCCAGGGATCCTGGACGTCTCTTGCCCAAGCCTGGGCGAAGAGAGAAAGTCTGCCCCCCACTAGATCCGGTCCAGGATCGGGGGCTACTCCTTCATGCTGTCTTAGAGGCAGCAGCAGGTTTTTTGGCCTGCTTCCCCTTGTTCCAAGCCTGGTTAGGTCTCCAGACTGGCTTGGACTGGGCAAAATTTCCCTCTTGTTTTGTAGTAGAGGAAGATGAAGCTGCGCCACTCTTGAAGTTTCGAAAGGAACGAAAATTAGTCTGTTTGGTCCTTAATTTGTTGGACCTATCCTGGGGAAGGGCGTGGCCTTTTCCTCCAGTAATATCAGAAATGATCTCCTTCAGTCCAGGCCCAAATAGGGTCTGCCCTTTGAAGGGGATGTTGAGAAGTTTAGACTTTGAAGTAACGTCAGCTGACCAGGATTTAAGCCATAGCGCCCTACGCGCCTGAATGGCAAAACCTGAATTCTTAGCCGTTAGCTTGGTTAAATGAAAGACGGCGTCAGAAATAAATGAATTGGCTAACTTAAGAGCTTTAAGCCTGTCTAGGATATCATCCAACAGGGTCTCTACCTGTAGAGCCTCCTCAAGAGACTCAAACCAGAAAGCCGCTGCAGCAGTGACTGGGGCAATGCATGCAAGAGGTTGGAGAACAAAACCTTGTTGTATAAAGATTTTCTTAAGGAAACCCTCTAATTTTTTTATTCATTGGATCTAGGAAAGCACAACTGTCCTTGACAGGGATAGTTGTACGCTTAGCTAGAGTAGAGACTGCTCCCTCCACCTTAGGGACCGTCTGCCACGAGTCCCGTGTAGCGGTATCTATAGGAAACATCTTTTTAAAAGCAGGAGGGGGAGAGAACGGTACACCTGGTCTATCCCATTCCTTCATAATAATTTATGAAAACCTCTTAGGGATTGGAAAAACATCAGTGTAAACAGGCACTGCAAAGTATTTGTCCATTTTACACAATTTCTCTGGGACTACAATGGTGTCACAGTCATCCAGAGTCGCTAAAACCTCTCTGAGCAACAAGGGGAGGTGTTCAAGCTTAAATTTAAATGCTGTCATTTCAGAGTCAGACTGAAGTAACGCCTTCCCTGAATCAGAAATGTCACCCACAGATAGAAGCTCTCCTGCTTCGGCTTCTGCACATTGTGAGGGTATATCAGACATAGCTACTAAAGCGTCAGAGAGCTCTGTATTTGTTCTAGCCGCAGAGCTGTCTCGCTTTCCTTGTAACCCTGGCAGTTTGGACAATACCTCTGTGAGGGTATGATTCATAACTGCCGCCATGTCTTGTAAGGTAAACGCATTGGACACGCTAGATGTACTTGGCGTCACTTGAGCGGGAGTTATTGGTTCTGACACGTGGGGAGAGCTAGATGGCATAACCTCCCTTTTGTCAGTCTGAGAAACCTCTGGTGATAAATCTTTAAAAGCCATAATATGGTCTTTATAACTTATAGAAAGGTCAGTGCATTTGGTACACATTCTAAGAGGGGGTTCCACAATGGCTTCTAAACATAATGAACAAGGAGTTTCCTCTATGTCAGACATGTTTAACAGACTAGTAATGAGACCAGCAAGCTTGGAAAACACTTTAATAAATGTGAAAAAGCAATTATATAAAAACGGTACTGTGCCTTTAAGAGAAAAAAACTACCACATAAACTGCAAAACAGTGATAAAAAGTAGTAAACTCTACGAAATTTTTACAGTGTGTATAAGGGACTAAAGCAGCATTGCACCCACTTGCAAATGGATGATTAACCCTGTAGGCCCAAAAACGGATTAGAAAAACGTTAAAACCGTTAAACAGTAAAACACACTGCCACAGCTCTGCTGTGGCTCCTACCTGCCCTTAAACACAATATTTGAAGGAACAAAACCCTCTATAGAGGTCCTAGATGCCAGAGGACTCCTTCAGGGAAGCTGGATGTCTCAGTCTGAAAATCAACTGCGCATTTAGAACGTGAAAATAGGCCCCTCCCAACATGCACTCAAAGTCAGAGGGCCTTAAAAAAGTACTCCTAGGAGTAATCTAGCTAGCCATGTGGAAAACTAGGCCCCAAATAAAGATTTATCACCCTCAGAGAAAAAACGTTTTTTCTATAAACCATGCAAACGTTTTTACACTAAGTAATATGAGTAGTAACATGAATATTACCCTTTTTTGCAAGCATGATCCCAGTCGTTGTTAAATCACTGTATCAGGCTTACCTTAAATATACCAGGCACTGTCAGCATTTTCTAGACCTTATCATCTCTCTAGAAAAAAATATACTGAACATACCTCAAAGCAGGTAATCTGCAGACCGTCCCCCCAACTGAAGTTTTCTTTCCATACTCTTCAGTTATGTGTGAGAACAGCAATGGACCTTAGCTATAAACCGCTAAGATCATCAAACATCCAGGCAGAATTCTTCTTCCAATTTCTGCCTGAGAGTTAAACAGTACAACGCCGGTACCGTTTAAAAATAACAAACTCTTGATTGAAGGTAAAAACTACACTAAGTCACCACATCTCTCTTGATACTTCCTTTCTTGTTGAGAGCTGCAAGAGAATGACTGGGGGTGGCATTTAGGGGAGGAGCTATATAGACAGCTCTGCTGTGGGTGTCCTCTTGCAGCTTCCTGTTGGGAAGGAGAATATCCCACAAGTAATGGATATACCTGTGGACTGGATATACCTTTACAAGAGAAATAATCTGTTGAATTCTCAAATCTAGCTAGTTACTCTCATTAAAGTGTCTTACATTTAGTTAATTTGTCATAGAGCAGTAAATGCAGAAATCTTGTTGACTTAGAATCATACAGTAAATGGTAAGCGTTCATATTTAAGAGGCTATTTTACTTAATCATACCTGTATAAATCTGACTCAAGCAAAGTCAGCTGTCGAGCAATCTCTATTGGGTGCAACGTAAGCAAGTCAAACGATTCATAATGCCTGCTGATGTGCCATTCTATAGGTGGTGGTAAACTTTCAAATGTTATATTGTGACTCTGTCCATTGGCTTGAGCCTGCTTTTTGCGCTGAATGATTTTTGTTATGGATTCTACCCATTTTTTCATAGCTTTTCCTAAAACAAAATATAAACAGATGGCAAAAAAAGGGAAAAAAATGAATTAAGAATGAGGGAGAGATTTATATTATTTAAAATGTAGTTTATGTACTAAATAGTTCGAAGAATGTGCATGTTATTATTTAATACAGTATTAAAGTCATGTCTCTATGGAATAAACATTTCCTTTCACACTTGGATCTGATATCTCAACAGTGGAGTTAAATTTGAGTACAAAACACAAATTATTATATTGCTAAACAGTTAAATCTTTATAAATCTTTTTTTAATAATAGATAACACACCCAACTTATAAACAGAATTTATGCTTACCTGATAAATTACTTTCTCCAACGGTGTGTCCGGTCCACGGCGTCATCCTTACTTGTGGGAATATCTCTTCCCCAACAGGAAATGGCAAAGAGTCCCAGCAAAGCTGGCCATATAGTCCCTCCTAGGCTCCGCCCACCCCAGTCATTCGACCGACGAACAGGAGGAAAAATATAGGAGAAACCATATGGTACCGTGGTGACTGCAGTTAGAGAAAATAATTCATCAGACCTGATTAAAAAACCAGGGCGGGCCGTGGACCGGACACACCGTTGGAGAAAGTAATTTATCAGGTAAGCATAAATTCTGTTTTCTCCAACATTGGTGTGTCCGGTCCACGGCGTCATCCTTACTTGTGGGAACCAATACCAAAGCTTTAGGACACGGATGAAGGGAGGGAGCAAATCAGGTTACCTAAACGGAAGGCACCACGGCTTGCAAAACCTTTCTCCCAAAAATAGCCTCCGAAGAAGCAAAAGTATCAAATTTGTAAAATTTGGCAAAAGTGTGCAGTGAAGACCAAGTCGCTGCCTTACATATCTGGTCAACAGAAGCCTCGTTCTTGAAGGCCCATGTGGAAGCCACAGCCCTAGTGGAGTGAGCTGTGATTCTTTCAGGAGGCTGCAGTCCGGCAGTCTCATAAGCCAATCGGATGATGCTTTTAAGCCAAAAGGAAAGAGAGGTAGAAGTCGCTTTTTGACCTCTCCTTTTACCAGAATAGACAACAAACAAAGAAGGAAGATGTTTGTCTGAAATCTTTTGTAGCCTCTAAATAGAATTTTAGAGCACGGACTACGTCCAAATTGTGTAACAAACGTTCCTTCTTTGAAACTGGATTCGGACATAAAGAAGGTACAACTATCTCCTGGTTAATATTCTTGTTAGAAACAACCTTTGGAAGAAAACCAGGCTTAGTACGCAAAACCACCTTATCTGCATGGAACACCAGATAGGGCGGAGAACACTGCAGAGCAGATAACTCTGAAACTCTTCTAGCAGAAGAAATAGCAACCAAAAACAAAACTTTCCAAGATAGTAACTTAATATCTATGGAATGTAAAGGTTCAAACGGAACCCCTTGAAGAACTGAAAGAACTAGATTTAGACTCCAGGGAGGAGTCAAAGGTCTGTAAACAGGCTTGATCCTAACCAGAGCCTGAACAAACGCTTGAACATCTGGCACAGCTGCCAGTCTTTTGTGTAGTAAGACAGATACAGCAGAGATCTGTCCCTTTAGAGAACTTGCAGATAATCCTTTCTCCAAACCTTCTTGTAGAAAGGAGAGAATCTTAGGAATTTTTATCTTATTCCATGGGAATCCTTTGGATTCACACCAACAGATATATCTTTTCCATATTTTATGGTAAATCTTTCTAGTTACCGGTTTTCTGGCCTGAACCAGAGTATCTATCACAGAATCTGAAAACCCACGCTTTGATAGGATCAAGCGTTCAATCTCCAAGCCGTCAGCTGGAGGGAGACCAGATTTGGATGTTCGAATGGACCCTGAACAAGAAGGTCCTGTCTCAAAGGTAGCTTCCATGGTGGAACCGATGACATATTCACCAGGTCTGCATACCAAGTCCTGCGTGGCCACGCAGGAGCTATCAAGATCACTGAGGCCCTCTCCTGTTTGATCCTGGCTACCAGCCTGGGAATGAGAGGAAACGGTGGAAATACATAAGCTAGGTTGAAGGTCCAAGGTGCTACTAGTGCATCTACTAGAGTCGCCTTGGGATCCCTGGATCTGGACCCGTAGCAAGGAACCTTGAAGTTCTGACGAGACGCTATCAGATCCATGTCTGGAATGCCCCATAATTGAGTTAGTTGGGCAAAGATCTCCGGGTGGAGTTCCCACTCCCCCGGATGGAATGTCTGACGACTCAGATAATCCGCTTCCCAGTTTTCCACACCTGGGATGTGGATCGCATATAGGTGGCAGGAGTGATCCTCCACCCATTGAATTATTATGGTCACTTCTTTCATCGCCAGGGAACTCCTTGTTCCCCCCTGATGATTGATATACGCAACGGTCGTCATGTTGTCTGATTGGAATCTTATGAATCTGACCTTTGCTAGCTGAGGCCAAGCCCTGAGAGCGTTGAAGATCGCTCTTAGTTCCAGAATGTTTATCGGGAGAAGAGACTCTTCCCGAGACCATAGTCCCTGAGCTTTCAGGGATTCCCAGACCGCGCCCCAGCCCACTAGACTGGCGTCGGTCGTGAAAATGACCCACTCTGGTCTGCGGAAGCTCATTCCCTGGGATAGATGGTCCAGGGTCAGCCACCAACGGAGTGAATCTCTGGTCTTCTGATCTACTTGAATCATTGGAGACAAGTCTATATAGTCCCCATTCCACTGTTTGAGCATGCACAGTTGTAATGGTCTTAGATGAATTCGTGCAAAAGGAACTATGTCCATTGCTGCAACCATCAACCCTACTACTTCCATGCACTGCGCTATGGAAGGACGTGGAACAGAATGAAGAACTTGACAAGTGCTTAGAAGTTTTGACTTTCTGACCTCTGTCAGAAAAATCCTCATTTCTAAGGAATCTATTATTGTTCCCAAGAAGGGAACTCTTGTTGACGGAGACAGAGAACTTTTTTTCTATGTTCACCTTCCATCCGTGTGATCTGAGAAAGGCCAGAACGATGTCTGTATGAGCCTTTGCTTTTGACAGGGACGACGCTTGTATTAGAATGTCGTCCAAGTAAGGTACTACTGCAATGCCCCTCGGTCTTAGAACCGCTAGAAGGGACAGTAGTACCTTTGTGAAAATCCTTGGAGCAGTGGCTAACCCGAATGGGAGGGCCACAAACTGGTAATGTTTGTCCAGAAAGGCGAACCTTAGGAACTGTGAATGTTCTTTGTGGATAGGAATATGTAGGTACGCATCCTTTAGATCCACGGTAGTCATAAATTGACCTTCCTGGATAGTGGATAGAATCGTTCGAATGGTTTCCATCTTGAACGATGGTACCCTGAGAAATTTGTTTAGGATCTTCAAATCCAAAATTGGTCTGAAAGTTCCCTCTTTTTTGGGAACTACGAACAGATTTGAATAAAATCCCATTCCTTGTTCCTTTATTGGAACTGGGTGTATCACTTCCATCTTTAACAGGTCTTCTACACAATGTAAGAACGCCTGTCTCTTTATTTGGTTTAAGGATAAGTGAGACATGTGGAACCTTCCTCTTGGGGGTAGTTCCCTGAATTCCAGAAGATAACCCTGAGAAACTATTTCTAGTGCCCAGGGATCCTGAACATCTCTTGCCCAAGCCTGAGCAAAGAGAGAGAGTCTGCCCCCTACTAGATCCGGTCCCGGATCGGGGGCTACTCCTTCATGCTGTTTTGTTAGCAGCAGCAGGCTTCTTGGCCTGCTTACCCTTGTTCCAGCCTTGCATCGGTTTCCAGGCTGGTTTGGGTTGTGAGGCATTACCCTCTTGCTTAGAGGATGCAGAATTAGAGGCCGGTCCGTTCCTGAAATTGCGAAAGGAACGAAAATTAGACTTATTCTTGGGCTTGAAAGGCCTATCTTGTGGAAGGGCGTGGCCCTTTCCCCCAGTAATGTCTGAGATAATCTCTTTCAATTCTGGTCCAAATAGAGTTTTACCTTTGAAAGGGATGTTAAGCAATTTTGTCTTGGATGACACATCCGCTGACCAAGACTTTAGCCAAAGCGCTCTGCGCGCCACGATTGCAAACCCTGAATTTTTCGCCGCTAATCTAGCTAATTGCAAAGCGGCATCTAAAATAAAAAAGTTAGCCAACTTAAGTGCGTGAACTCTGTCCATAACCTCCTCATATGGAGTCTCTCTACTGAGCGACTTTTCTAGTTCCTCGAACCAGAACTACGCTGCTGTAGTGACAGGAACAATGCACGAAATGGGTTGTAGAAGGTAACCTTGCTGTACAAAAATCTTTTTAAGCAAACCCTCCAATTTTTTATCCATAGGATCTTTGAAAGCACAACTATCCTCGATAGGAATAGTAGTGCGCTTGTTTAGAGTAGAAACTGCCCCCTCGACCTTAGGGACTGTCTGCCCTAAGTCCTTTCTGGGGTCGACCATAGGAAATAATTTCTTAAATATAGGGGGGGGGGGACAAAAGGTATGCCAGGCTTTTCCCACTCCTTATTCACTATGTCCGCCACCCACTTGGGTATAGGAAAAGCGTCGGGTGCACCGAGACCTCTAGGAACTTGTCCATCTTGCATAATTTCTCTGGAATGACCAAGTTGTCACAATCATCCAGAGTAGATAACACCTCCTTAAGCAGTGCGCGGAGATGTTCTAATTTAAATTTAAATGTCACAACATCAGGTTCAGCTTGTTGAGAAATTTTTCCTGAATCTGAAATTTCCCCATCTGACAAAACCTCCCTCATGGCCACTTCAGATTGGTGTGAGGGTATGACAGAACAATTATCATCAGCGCCCTCCTGCTCTTCAGTGTTTAAAACAGAGCAATCGCGCTTTCTCTGATATGTAGGCATTTTGGATAAAATATTTGCTATGGAGTTATCCATTACAGCCGTCAATTGTTGCATGGTAATAAGCATTGGCGCGCTAGATGTACTAGGGGCCTCCTGCGTGGGCAAAACTGGTGTAGACACAGTAGGAGATGATGTAGTATCATGTTTACTCCCCTCATCTGAGGAATCATCTTGGGCAATTTCATTATCTGTGGCAGTACTGTCCTTACTTTGTTTGGACGCTATGGCACAATTATCACACAAATTTAAATGGGGAGACACATTGGCTTTCATACATATAGAACATAGCTTATCCGAAGGCACAGACATGTTAAACAGGCTTAAACTTGTCAATAAAGCACAAAAAAAGTTTTAAAACAAAACCGTTACTGTCTCTTTAAATTTTAAACAGAAAACACTTTATTACTGAATATGTGAAAAAGTATGAAGGAATTGTTCAAAAATTACCAAAATTTCACCACAGTGTCTTAAAGCATTAAGAGTATTGCACACCAACTTTCAGAGCTTTAACCCTTAAAATAACGGAACCGGAGCCGTTTACAAATTTAACCCCTATACAGTCCCAGCTATAGCCTTTGCTGTGACCTAACCAAGCCCAGAGGGGAATACGATACCAAGTGACGCCTTCTAGAAACTTTTCCAGCTACTTTCAGATCCTCACACATGCATCTGCATGTCTTGCTCTCAAAAAACAACTGCGCAGTAATGGCGCGAAAATGAGGCTCAGCCTACAACTGGGAAGGCCCTCCCTGACTGGAAAAGGTGTCTAACATAGTGCCTGCCATTAAAAAACGTTCCCCAAGTTTATAAATGTGAACAATCAGTATAAACATGTATAAAATGCCCAAATAAAGCAATCGATTTAGCCCATAAAAGTGTCTACCAGTTTTATAGCCCATATTAAGCCCTTTATTCTGTTTGCTTGACTAAGAAAATGGCTTACCGGTCCCCATCAGGGGAAATGACAGCCTTTCAGTATTACATGGTCTTGTTAGAAATATGGCTAGTCATACCTTAAGCAGAAAAGTCTGCTAACTGTTTCCCCCAACTGAAGTTACTTCATCTCAACAATCCTATGTGGAAACAGCAATCGATTTTAGTTACTGTCTGCTAAAATCATCTTCCTCTCACAAACAGAAATCTTCATCCTTTTCTGTTTCAGAGTAAATAGTACATACCAGCACTATTTTAAAATAACAAACACTTGATAGAAGAATAAAAAACTACATTTAAACACCAAAAAACTCGTAACCATCTCCGTGGAGATGTTGCCTGTGCAACGGCAAAGAGAATGACTGGGGTGGGCGGAGCCTAGGAGGGACTATATGGCCAGCTTTGCTGGGACTCTTTGCCATTTCCTGTTGGGGAAGAGATATTCCCACAAGTAAGGATGACGCCGTGGACCGGACACACCAATGTTGGAGAAAAGAGACTTAGATCAGTGTTTCTCAATTCCAGTGCTTAAAGTGATGGTAAACTCCCTTGTGAGTGAACATCAGATTATTCATCCTCAGTATATCCACATTCAAACTGCTTCAAAACAAAAGTATTATTTTTCTTTTTTAGAACATATTTTATACTTAATCTAAATCCGTTTGAGTGCTGCTTAGCTCCGCCCCCGGACTTCAAAACAGAATTCTATATGATGTGTATCCCCACCTGCTCAACATGTCAGATTATTTGCGCGCTCCCGACAAAATACAGCATGCACACTGGTCTAGAAGATGTATACCAAGTAAACATTAAATGATGAGATGTAATGTTTACTTGATATATGCAAAACAACTAATGAAAGCAAGTGAGCGAGCGATCCGTCCCCTAGAAAAACGCATGTGCTATAAACACATGAACGTGAACACATGAACGTGCATAATAGATATCAAGTTGAAGCTCTATTGATTTGCAAAAAACTAGCAAAATTGCGCATGCGTATAGCTTGCACATAGAAATAAGCCTCATATGCGAATCCTGAAAAAAACAGCATGACGTCGCTAACGAATGCGCAATAGATTTTTTTTTACAGTCAAACATGCCAGACGCTAAAACGTCACAAAATAGAAAAAATGCTGTTCGTGTCGGGGCTGACGGCGGAGAGGACTGTAAAGTATTGCATTTATATATTTTTATGTGATAGAGTTTAAAATATTAAAATTTGATGAGAGAAAGTCATATTAGTTTTTTATTAAACATACAATTTCGTGTAGTGTGGAGCTTAAGTTTACCATCCCTTTAAGGCCAAACAAACAAGCTAGATTTTTAGGGTAAAACAGCACATGTGAAATAATTTATTCTTACCTGATAAATTAATTTATTTATTGGTGGTGAGAGTCTGCGATACCTGACTGATGGGAATTCATAACTTGGCCAACAGGAGGAGACAAAGACACCCTACACCAAGAACTTTATTATCCCTCCCTCATGGACTCTGCCACCAAGAAAGAAATTAATTTATCAGGTTAGAATAAATTATTTTTTCTTTCTTAAGATGTAAGTGTCCATGGTTCCTGACTGTTGGGAATACCCAAGCTGTGGAGTCCAAGAAAAAATGGGTGGGACAAAGAAAAAGGAAGGCACCTATTTACCTGAAATTATAGCCTGAAGAACTTTTCTGCCAAACATCAAATTGATAACATTTAGTAAAAGTATGCAAAGAGCACCAAGTTGCTGATTTTCAAATTTGATCTACTGAAGCCTTGTTCTTAAAGGCCCAGGGAGTAGACACTGAACAAGTTGAATGAACTGTAATACACAAAGCTGGAGACTGACCCACCTCCAAGTAAGACTTATAAATCAAACTTTTCAACCAGGAAGCTAAGGAAACAGATGTCAACTTCTGGCCCTTGCATTTGCCTGAAAACCAAACAAATACGCTTAAGGACTAACAAAGCTCTTTGGCGGCTTGAAGATAGAATTTTAAAGCCCTTTGTGGATACGGACTTTTGAGCAGAAGACAACTTCTCGTTTCTAGACTTACGAAAGGATTGAAAACGATTATTAGATTTGCCATTGAACCTGGATTTCTTATCCTGCGAAAGAAATGCTCCCTTGCTGCCAGTAAGAGTGTAAGTAATAGAATCCAAACCAGACCCAAAAAGATTTTTCCTTAAAAGTATACGGATAAAAGTCTGGTCTTGAAACAATGTTTGCAGACCAAGATTTGCCGTATTTTTTTGTATTGAAGCGAATGATCTCAATAACCGCATCACAAATAAAGGAATTAGCTAATCTTAAGAACCGTATATGACCCTGAATATCTTCAAAGAAGATTCAACTGATACCAACTCAGATAACGATTTGCACCAAAGTGATGCAGAACAAGCAACACCTACAGCTGGTTATAACAAAAGTCCCACTTGAAGAAGGGCTTTTCAACTTCCTATCCATAGCATTTCTGAAATAAGTGCTGTCTTCCAGAGGAATTGTGGTTCTCTTAACCAAAGTAGAAATGGCTCCATCCACTTTCGGAATGTTTCCCAAAGATCTACATTAGAAGATGGAACCGGAAACATTTTCTTAAATTTTGGGGAAGGAAGGAAAGGAACTCCAGGTTTGTCTCATTCCTTGGATATAATTTCAGACACCATGTCTGGGAGCACACAGCTTAAACTTTTGGCTCAAATCCAAAAAACTTTTGGATTTAACCCAATCTTAGACTTAGCACTTTTCTTTTTCTTTCGCAAATTGTTTTATAGCCTTATCCTCTACTGGCTTAGGTTCCGAAACCCCTACAGTCTATAATACTTCCTTAAGTAAGGAACTTAATTGCTCAACTTTAAAACTAAATGACGACTCTTCAGATTCCGGATTAAAATTTGAAGACAAGTTTTTCGAAGACAATTCACCCTCAAATGATGAGTTAGAAGCCACAGGGTCTGAAACTTGAACTTTCTTGGCAGAAGCAGTTAAATTAGTTCTTCTGCTAGAGGTGATTTACCACGGAAATATGTTTGCACTTACGCTTACTTGAAGGCAGCATAGCTGCCAATACTTCAGATGTAGTGAACCTTAGATAGGCCTTGAAACTAGGGGAAAAATTTGTATATATAGCCTTACAGCAAAGTAAGGGGGCGCTAGTGATAATATAGATAGTGATATTAATCTATATACTCTTTAAAAAATGCAAACTGGTAATTGTGTATACAATACAAATAAAAAAATAAAACAAAATAAAAGAAAAATGAAATAAAATCCTCTCAAATGAGGGAAGTCCAAATATAATTACAAAATCAAGGCAAAAATAAGTCCTTTTCAAAACCAAGTGGAAAAGCCCTGTGGTGGCTGCCTCCTCCTCGCCGACTGGTCCGGGTATAACTATGAGGAATAGAAGAAAATAGAGGGGCGCCTCATGTGTAGGATCAACAGATATAAAAATCAGTAATAACAGTAGTAGAGCCAAATGGGTACTCACACACTTCACAAGCACACCAATGTGCTGGTAGTAGCAGGCTGCAGATTCAAATAGGTGTGGCAGCTCACCTCTCAGGTAGTACTGTGATGCTGGAGATGGAAAAGGAGAGACAGAAAAAAAGCACTACATGTGCAGACTGTTAAAAATATAACAAACTATATTTTCAGTGGTACAGATGGTTACTCACATACTCCATGAGCACACTTATGTGCTGGTAGAAACAAGCTGCAAATTTTAGGCAGGTGTAGCAGCTCACCCCAAATCAGATTTCTTAATGCTGTAATCAAATGGCTCCAATAGGTAAAACAAAGTCCCAAAAAGGTAGAGAGACTCTTATGTATCAGCAGGGCAGTAGGTAGGTAAAGATATCCACTCAAAGGCGTATTTCCAGTAAAATACAAATATTTATTAAAAACAAAAGTTAAAAAACACAACAGAACAATTGCTGTGTTAGGTGGATAAAAACAGAATTTATGCTTACCTGATAAATTACTTTCTCCAACGGTGTGTCCGGTCCACGGCGTCATCCTTACTTGTGGGAATATCTCTTCCCCAACAGGAAATGGCAAAGAGTCCCAGCAAAAGCTGTCCATATAGTCCCTCCTAGGCTCCGCCCACCCCAGTCATTCGACCGACGGACAGGAGGAAAAAACAGGAGAAACTATAGGGTGCCGTGGTGACTGTAGTTAGAGAAAGAAATTCATCAAACCTGATTAAAAAACCAGGGCGGGCCATGGACCGGACACACCAATGTTGGAGAAAACAGAATTTATGCTTACCTGATAAATTACTTTCTCCAACGGTGTGTCCGGTCCACGGCGTCATCCTTACTTGTGGGAACCAATACCAAAGCTTTAGGACACGGATGAAGGTAGGGAGCAAATCAGGTTACCTAAACAGAAGGCACCACGGCTTGCAAAACCTTTCTCCCAAAAATAGCCTCCGAAGAAGCAAAAGTATCAAATTTGTAAAATTTGGCAAAAGTGTGCAGGGAAGACCAAGTCGCTGCCTTACATATCTGATCAACAGAAGCCTCGTTCTTGAAGGCCCATGTGGAAGCCACAGCCCTAGTAGAGTGAGCCGTGATTCTTCCAGGAGGCTGCCGTCCGGCAGTCTCGTAAGCCAATCGGATGATGCTTTTAAGCCAAAAGGAAAGAGAGGTAGAAGTCGCTTTTTGACCTCTCCTTTTACCAGAATAGACGACAAACAGAGAAGATGTTTGTCTGAACTCTTTTGTAGCTTCTAAATAGAATTTTAGAGCACGGACTACATCTAAATTGTGTAACAAACGTTCCTTCTTTGAAACTGGATTCGGATACAAAGAAGGTACAACTATCTCCTGGTTAATATTTTTGTTGGAAACAACCTTTGGAAGAAAACCAGGCTTAGTACGCAAAACAACCTTATCTGAATGGAACACCAGATAGGGCGGAGTACACTGCAGAGCAGATAACTCAGAAACTCTTCTAGCAGAAGAAATAGCAACCAAAAACAAAACTTTCCAAGATAACAACTTAATATCTATGGAATGAAAAGGTTCAAACGGAACCCCTTGGAGAACTGAAAGAACTAGATTTAGACTCCAGGGAGGAGTCAAAGGTCTGTAAACAGGCTTGATCCTAACCAGAGCCTGAACAAATGCTTGAACATCTGGCACAGCTGCCAGTCGTTTGTGTAACAAGACAGATAAAGCAGAAATCTGTCCCTTTAGAGAACTCGCTGATAATCCCTTATCCAAACCTTCCTGAAGAAAGGAAAGGATCCTAGGAATTTTGATCTTACTCCATGAGAATCCCTTGGATTCACACCAACAGATATATCTTTTCCATATCTTATGGTAAATTTTTCTAGTTACAGGTTTTCTGGCTTGTACCAGAGTATCTATTACAGAATCTGAAAAACCACGCTTAGATAAAATCAAGCGTTCAATTTCCAAGCCGTCAGCTGGAGGGAAACTAGATTTGGATGTTCGAATGGACCTTGTACTAGAAGATCCTGTCTCAACGGTAGCTTCCATGGTGGAGCCGATGACATATTCACCAGGTCTGCATACCAAGTCCTGCGTGGCCACGCAGGAGCTATCAAGATCACTGAGGCCCTCTCCTGCTTGATCCTGGCTACCAGCCTGGGAATGAGAGGAAACGGTGGAAACACATAAGCTAGGTTGAAGGTCCAAGGCGCTACTAATGCATCCACTAGAGTCGCCTTGGAATCCCTGGATCTGGACCCGTAGCAAGGAACCTTGAAGTTCTGACGAGACGCCATCAGATCCATGTCTGGAATGCCCCATAATTGAGTCAACTGGGCAAATATCTCCGGGTGGAGTTCCCACTCCCCCGGATGGAATGTCTGACGACTCAGATAATCCGCCTCCCAGTTTTCCACTCCTGGGATGTGGATCGCAGATAGGTGGCAGGAGTGATCCTCCGCCCATTCTATGATTTTGGTCACTTCTTTCATCGCCAGGGAACTCCTTGTTCCCCCCTGATGGTTGATGTAAGCAACAGTCGTCATGTTGTCTGATTGGAATCTTATGAATCTGGCCTTTGCTAGTTGAGGCCAAGCCCTGAGAGTATTGAATATCGCTCTCAGTTCCAGAATGTTTATCGGGAGAAGAGACTCTTCCCGAGACCATAGCCCCTGAGCTTTCATGGAGTCCCAGACCGCGCCCCAGCCCACTAGACTGGCGTCGGTCGTGACGATGACCCACTCTGGTCTGCGGAAGCTCATTCCCTGGGACAGGTGGTCCAGAGTTAGCCACCAACGGAGTGAGTCTCTGGTCTTCTGATCTACTTGAATCACTGGAGACAAGTCTGTATAGTCCCCATTCCACTGTTTCAGCATGCACAGTTGTAATGGTCTTAGATGAATTCACGCAAAAGGAACTATGTCCATTGCTGCAACCATCAATCCTACCACTTCCATGCACTGAGCTACGGAAGGACGAGGAATAGAATGAAGAACTTGACAAGCGTTAAGAAGTTTTGACTTTCTGACTTCTGCCAGGAAAATCCTCATTTCTAAAGAATCTATTATTGTTCCCAAGAAAGGAACTCTTGTCGACGGAGACAGGGAACTTTTTTCTATGTTCACCTTCCATCCGTGAGATCTGAGAAAGGCCAGAACGATGTCTGTGTGAGCCTTTGCCTTTGAAAGAGACGACTCTTGTATTAGAATGTCGTCCAAGTAAGGTACTACTGCAATGCCCCTTGGTCTTAGAACCGCTAGAAGGGACCCGAGTACCTTTGTGAAAATCCTTGGAGCAGTGGCTAATCCGAATGGGAGGGCCACAAACTGGTAATTTTTGTCCAGAAAGGCGAACCTTAGGAACTGATGATGATCCTTGTGGATAGGAATATGTAGATACGCATCCTTTAGATCCACGGTAGTCATAAATTGACCTTCCTGGATTGTAGGTAGAATCGTTCGAATGGTTTCCATTTTGAACGATGGAACCCTGAGAAATATGTTTAGGATCTTTAAATCCAGAATTGGTCTGAAAGTTCCCTCTTTTTTGGGAACTACAAACAGATTTGAGTAAAATCCCATCCCCTGTTCCGCCTTTGGAACTGGGTGTATCACTCCCATTTTTAACAGGTCTTTTACACAATGTAAGAATGCCTGTCTCTTTATTTGGTTTGAGGATAAGTGAGACATGTGGAACCTTCCCCTTGGGGGTAGTTCCTTGAATTCCAGAAGATAACCCTGAGAGACTATTTCAAGTGTCCAGGGATCCTGAACATCTCTTGCCCAAGCCTGAGCAAAGAGAGAGAGTCTGCCCCCCACTAGATCCGGTCCCGGATCGGGGGCTACTCCTTCATGCTGTTTTGTTAGTAGCAGCAGGCTTCTTGGCCTGCTTACCCTTGTTCCAGCCTTGCATCGGTTTCCAGGCTGGCTTGGTTTGTGAAGCATTACCCTCTTGTTTAGAGGATGCGGAATTAGAGGCCGGTCCATTCCTGAAATTGCGAATGGAACGAAAATTAGACTTATTCTTGGCTTTGAAAGGCCTATCTTGTGGGAGGGCGTGGCCCTTTCCTCCAGTGATGTCTGAGATAATCTCTTTCAATTCTGGCCCAAAGAGAGTTTTACCCTTGAAGGGGATATTAAGCAATTTTGTCTTGGAAGATACATCCGCTGACAAAGACTTTAGCCAAAGCGCTCTGCGCGCCACAATTGCAAACCCTGAATTTTTCGACGCTAATCTAGCTAATTGCAAAGCGGCATCTAAAATAAAAGAATTAGCCAACTTGAGTGCGTGAACTCTGTCCATAACCTCCTCATACGGAGTTTCTCTACTGAGCGACTTTTCTAGTTCCTCGAACCAGAACCACGCTGCTGTAGTGACAGGAACAATGCACGAAATGGGTTGCAGGAGGTAACCTTGCTGTACAAAAATCTTTTTAAGCAAACCCTCCAATTTTTTATCCATAGGATCTTTGAAAGCACAATTATCCTCGATAGGGATAGTAGTACGCTTGTTTAGAGTAGAAACTGCCCCCTCGACCTTAGGGACTGTCTGCCATAAGTCCTTTCTGGGGTCGACCATAGGAAATAATTTCTTAAATATAGGAGGGGGAACAAAAGGTATGCCGGGCTTCTCTCACTCCTTATTCACTATGTCCGCCACCCGCATGGGTATAGGAAAAGCGTCGGGGTGCACCGGAACCTCTAGGAACTTGTCCATCTTGCATAATTTTTCTGGAATGACCAGGTTGTCACAATCATCCAGAGTAGATAACACCTCCTTAAGCAGTGCGCGGAGATGCTCTAATTTAAATTTAAATGTCACAACATCAGGTTCAGCCTGTTGAGAATTTTTTCCTGAATCTGAAATTTCCCCATCTGACAAAACCTCCCTCATGGCCCCTTCAGATTGGTGTGAGGGTATGACAGAGCAATTATCCTCAGCGCCCTCTTGCTCTTCAGTGTTTAAAACGGAGCAATCGCGCTTTCTCTGATATGCAGGCATTTTGGATAAAATATTTGCTATGGAGTTATCCATTACTGCCGTCAATTGTTGCATAGTAATAAGCATTGGCGCGCTAGAAGTACTAGGGGCCTCCTGCGTGGGCAAAACTGGTGTAGACACAGAAGGAGATGATCTAGAGCTATGTCTACTCCCTTCATCTGATGAATCATCTTGGGCAACTTTACTATCTGTGGCAGTACTGTCCTTACTTTGTATGGACGCTATGGCACAATTATCACACAATTTTGAAGGGGGGGGGGGGGACACATTGATCTTCAAACATATAGAACATAGCTTATCTGAAGGTGCAGACATGTTAAACAGGTTTAAACTTGTCAATAAAGTACAAAAACCGTTTTAAAACAAAACCGTTACTGTCTCTTTAAATTTTAAACAGTGCACACTTTATTACTGAATATGTGAAAAAGTATGAAGGAATTGTTCAAAATTTACCAAATTTTCACCACAGTGTCTTAAAAGTATTGCACACCAATTTTCAGAGCATTAACCCTTAAAATAAAGAAACCGGAGCCTGTTACAGTTTTAACCCCTCTACAGTCCCAGCTACAGCCTTTGCTGCGACTTTACCAAACCCAGGGGGGAATACGATACCAAATGAAGCCTTCTAGGAACTTTTCCAACCACTTTCAGATCCACACACATGCATCTGCATGTCTTGCTCTGTGGTTTTTTTTTCCCTATATCTAGAAATATTCATAGCCGGAAACTTTTTACAAAATAATCTGTCCTCTTAATAATATGTCCTAACGTTGTACTTTATAGGTATTAATGGGGGTTTCTATACTACGGTAATTTTACCAATGCTGCACTCCACAAGCAGCATATATGAAATTTACAGCGAAACTTTAACCCAATATTGACTTGGCTCAACTAAATGGAATGCACTGTATTATAAATAGTGCCCTAGTGTTCCGATTTCTTTAGATAGATTTGTAATTTTTATAGTTACATAGTATATTCGATCCCAAAATGTGATAAAAATCACATAATAAATATCAAAATAAACCACGATTGTGGAGCAAAACACAGTCTAAAATCTAGTATATAAATACGAAAAAAATCAAATTTATGTTGATAAATCTTGGAGTAATGCATAAAGTAGCATATGGTGAATATTAATATGGTGTATAATATAACACACATTGGTGTGCTTGTGAAGTGTGTGAGTACCCATTTGGCTCTACTACTGTTATTACTGATTTTTATATCTGTTGATCCTACACATGAGGCGCCCCTCTATTTTCTTCTATTCCTCATAGGGGAAAAATTTGTAGGACCTCCCTGAGAGGAATCCACAGACTGAGGACAAATCTGTGTTGTGGGAGTACAAGTAGACATTTGAGAATGCAATACTTTAAGAGTGTAAGAGTATAGCACAGGTGTCAGCCATACACTAAATAGCACAATAGTAAAGGACTGTAGTTCAAATGGTAGCCAAGCCAGCCACTGAGATAGACAGGCACTGACAGGCTGCTAAATGTCCCAATCAATGGCCACATATGGTACATAAGATTGCAGGAGATTAAATATACCCTAAAACTTGAAACATTTCCAAGTTATGTCTATTTCCACTACTCCTGTATCATGTGACAGCAATCAGCCACAAATGCATATATGTATATTCTGTGTATTCTTGCACAAAGCGTATATATAAAAAGACTGCACATTTTGTTAATCAAAGTAAATTGGAAAGTTGTTAAAGGGCCATAATACCCAAATGTTTAAACACTTGAAAGTGATGCAGCATAGCTGTAAAAAGCTGACTAGAAAATATCACCTGAACATCTCTATGTAAAAAAGAAAGATATTTTACCTCAAAAGTTCCTCAGTAGCCACATCCCATTGTAAAGGATTTCTAAGCAGCATATTAGTGTGTCTGTCCTGGGACAGCTGAAAGGATGAGCCTTGTGCACTCTCATGAGAGTTAAGTCAAATCTCATGAGATCACAGTAAGAGTTCATGACCTCAGCACTGATGATGCCGATTGGCTGCAGTTCATTTCTTCATTATTATTTTTTTTTTTTTTACCTGCAGCTGGGACTATAACTTTTTACACAGAACTTACTCTGCTGAGCTGAGGAGATTGTGAGGTAAAATATCTTCCTTTTTTACATAGAGATGTTCAGGTGATATTTTCCTGTCAGCTTTTTACAGTTATACTGCAACAGTTTCAAGTGATTTAGCATATGAGTATTATGTCCCTTTAAGTTGCATGCTCTATCTGAATCATGAAAATTTGATTTTGATTGGAGTGTCCCTTTAATTCCTCCCACCTCTCTGGTATTCTAGTATAACATATAGTCAAGAAAAGAGAAGTAGAAAGGTAGGAAAGGACAAAGTAGGGAAAATGATGTGCAAACTAAAACTGCAGCTATGAAAATGGGCAGGTCTCATGGACTCTCAAAAAAAATAATCAGGTAAGCATAAATTTTGTTTTCTTTCATAAGGTGGTGAGAGTTCACGAGCCATTACTCCTGGGAACTAATCCCCAATCTGTGGAGTCCACAAGCAATTTTTTTAAGGCAGGCACCTAATAGCCAGACATTGCTGCCTAAAGGACTTTCCTATCAAGCACATCAAAGTGGTAGAATTTAGGGAAAGCATGATGCTGCCTTGCAAATTTATTCAATATAAGTCTCATTCTTGAAAATCCGAGATGAGGAAACTTTGGAAAACACTACCCCGCCTACAAGAAAACCTTGGTAATCATGAAAACAGAATTTATGCTTACCTGATAAATTTCTTTCTCTTGTAATGTATCGAGTCCATGGATTCATCCATACTTATGGGATATTCTCCTTCCCTACAGGAAGTGGCAGAGAGAGCACCCACAGCAGAGCTGTCCATATAGCTCCTCCCTTAGCTCCACCCCCCAGTCATTCGACCGAAGGCTAGGAAGAAAAAGAGGGTGCAGTAGTGACTGAAGTTTTTAAAATAAAAATATACTACCTGTCTTAAATAGACAGGGCGGGCGGTGGACTCGATACATCACAAGAGAAAGAAATTTATCAGGTAAGCATAAATTCTGTTTTCTCTTGTAAGATGTATCGAGTCCACGGATTCATCCATACTTATGGGATACCAATACCAAAGCTTTAGGACACGGATGAAGGGAGGGACAAGACAGGTACCTTAAACGGAAGGCACCACTGCTTGTAGAACCTTTCTCCCAAAAATAGCCTCAGAAGAAGCAAAAGTATCAAATTTGTAAAATTTGGAAAAAGTATGAAGCGAAGACCAAGTCGCCGCCTTACGAATCTGTTCAACAGAAGCCTCATTTTTAAAAGCCCATGTGGAAGCCACTGCTCTAGTAGAATGAGCAGTAATTCTTTCCGGAGGCTGCTGGCCAGCAGTCCCATAAGCCCAAACGGATGAAGCTTTTCAGCCAAAAGGAAAGAGGTAGCCATAGCCTTTTGACCTCTCTGTTTACCAGAATAAACAACAAACAATGAAGATGTTTGACTGAAATCTTTAGTTGCTTGTAAGTAGAACTTTAAAGCACGAACCACATCAAGATTGTGCAACAGACGTTCCTTCTTTGATGAAGGATTAGGACACAGAGAAGGAACAACAATCTCCTGATTGATATTCCTATTAGAAACAACCTTAGGAAGAAACCCAGGTTTGGTACGCAAAACCACCTTATCTGCATGGAAAACTAGGTAAGGTGAGTCACACTGTAAAGCAGATAACTCAAACTCTTTGAGCTGAAGAGATAGCTACTAACAACAAAACTTTCCAAAATAGAAGCTTAATATCTATGGAATGCATAGGTTCAAACGGAACCCCTTGAAGAACTTTAAGAACCAAGTTTAGGCTCCATGGCGGAGCAACAGGTTTAAATACAGGCTTTATCCTGACCAAGGCCTGAATAAATGCTTGAACGACAGGAAAATCTGCCAGACGTTTGTGTAAAAGAATAGATAAAGCAGATGTTTGTCCCTTTAAGGAACTAGCTGATAATCCCTTCTCCAATCCTTCTTGGAGAAAGGACAAAATTCTAGGAATCCTAAACTTACTCCATGAGTAACCCTTGGATTCACACCAACAAAGATATTTGCGCCAAATCTTATAATAGATTTTCCTGGTAACAGGCTTTCTAGCCTGAATCAGGGTATCAATGACCGACTCAGAGAAACCACGCTTTGATAGAATCAGGCGTTCAATCTCCAAGCAGTCAGATGCAGAGAAATTAGATTTGGATGCTTGAACGGACCTTGGATTAGAAGGTCCTGCCTCATTGGCAGAGTCCACGGTGGAACAGATGACATGTCCACCAGGTCTGCATACCAAGTCCTGCGTGGCCACGCAGGCGCTATCAGAATCACCGAAGCTCTCTCCTGCTTTATTCTGGCAACCAGACGTGGGAGGAGAGGAAACGGTGGAAATACATAAGCCAGATTGAAGGACCAGGGCACTGCTAGAGCATCTATCAGTACCGCCTGGGGATCCCGGGACCTGGACCCGTAACGAGGAAGTTTGGCGTTCTGACGGGATGCCATCAGATCCAATTCTGGTGTGCCCAATAGCTGAGTCAGCTGGGCAAATACCTCCGGATGGAGCTCCCACTCCCCCGGATGAAAAGTCTGACGACTTAGGAAATCCGCCACCCAGTTCTCTACCCCTGGGATATGGATTGATGAGAGATGGCAAGAGTGATCCTCCGCCCATCGGATTATTTTGGTTACCTCCATCATCGCTAGAGAACTCCGTGTTCCTCCTTGATGATTGATATAGGCTACAGTCGTGATGTTGTCCGACTGAAATCTGATGAATTTGGCCGCAGCTAGCTGAGGCCACACCTGAAGCGCATTGAATATTGCTCTCAGTTCTAGAATGTTTATCGGGAGGAGAGATTCCTCCCGAGACCATAAGCCCTGTGCTTTCAGGGATTTGCAGGCTGGCATCTGTCATTACTATGAGCCACTCTGGCATGCGGAAACACATTCCCTGAGACAGGTGGTCCTGAGACAACCACCAGAGAAGAGAATCTCTGGTCTCTTGGTCCCGATGCAGTTGAGGAGATAAATCTGCATAATCCCCATTCCACAGTTTGAGCATGCATAGTTGCAGTGGTCTGAGGTGTAGGCGGGCATAAGGAACTATGTCCATTGACTACCATGAGTCTACCATGAGTCCGATTACCTCCATACACTGAGCCACTGATGGCCGAGGAATGGAATGAAGAGCTCAGCAAGTGATTAAAAGTTTTGATTTTCTGACCTCCGTCAGAAATATTTTCATTTCTACCGAGTCTATCAGAGTCCCTAGGAAGGAAACTCTTGTGAGAGGGACGAGAGAACTCTTTTTTATGTTCACCTTCCACCCGTGAGATCTCAGAAAAGCCAACACGATATCCGTCTGAGACTTGGCTAGCTGGAAAGTCGACGCCTGAATTAAGATGTCGTCTAGATAAGGCGCCACTAATATACCCCGCGGTCTTAGAACCGCCAAAAGGGACCCTAGCACCTTTGTGAAAATTCTGAGAGCCGTGGCCAACCCAAAGGGAAGGGCCACAAACTGGTAATGCCTGTCCAGAAAGGCGAATCTGAGGAATTGATGATGACCTCTGTGAATAGGAATGTGTAGATACGCATCCTTTAAGTCCAAATAGTCTCCATCTTGAAAGATGGTACTCTGAGGAATTTGTTTAGAATTTTGAGATCCAAGATTGGTCTGAAAGTTCCCTCTTTTTTTGGGAACCACAAACAGGTTGGAGTAAAAACCTAGCCCTTGTTCCGCTCTTGGAACTGGGCGGATCACTCCCATGGTATGTAGGTCTTCTACACAGCGTAAGAACGCCTCTCTCTTTGTCTGGTTTGCAGACAATTGAGAAATGTGAAATCTCCCCCTTGGGGGGGGGGGAGTCTTTGAAGTCCAGAAGATATCCTTGGGACACAATTTCTAAAGCCCAGGAATCGTGAACATCTCTTGCCCAAGCCTGAGCAAAGAGAGTGAGTCTGCCCCCTACTAGATCCTGTCCCGGATTGGGGGCTACCCCTTCATGCTGTCTTAGAGGCAGCAGCAGGCTTCTTGGCCTGTTTACCTTTGTTCCAAGCCTGGTTAGGTCTCCAGACTGACTTGGATTGGACAGAATTCCCCTCTTGCTTTGCTGCAGGGGAAGCTGAAGCGGGACCACCCTTGAAGTTCCGAAAGGAACGAAAATTATTTTGTTTGTTTTATCCTGAGGGAGGGCATAACATTTCCCTCCAGTGATGTCTGAAATAATTTCTTTCAGTGCAGGCCCGAATTGGGTCTTTCCTTTGAAAGGGATGTTCATCAATTTAGATTTTGATGACACATCAGCAGACCAGGACTTAAGCCATAACGCCCTGTGTGCTAAAATGGCAAAACCTGAATTCTTTGCTGCTAATTTAGATTTGGAAAGCGGCATCTGTAATGAAAGAATTAGCCAACTTAAGGGCCTTAATTCTATCCATAATATCTTCTAATGGAGTCTCTACCTGGAGAGCCTCTTCTAGAGCCTCAAACCAGAAAGCAGCTGCAGTAGTTACAGGAACAATGCATGCAATAGGTTGGAGAAGAAAACCTTGATGAACAAAAATTTTCTTTAGGAGACCCTTTAATTTTTTTATCCATAGGATCTTTGAAAGCACAACTCTCTTTGATAGGTATAGCTGTACGCATAGCAAGAGTAGAAATAGCTCCCTCCACCTTAGGAACAGTCTGCCACGAGTCCTGTATGGTGTCAGATATGGGAAACATTTTCTTAAAAACAGGATGGGGAGCGAACGGAGTACCTGGTTTATCCCACTCCTTGTAACAATAGTCACAATCCTCTTAGGGACTGGAAAAACATAAGTGTAAACAGGAACCTCTAAGTATCTGTCCATTTTACACAATTTCTCTGGGACCACTATAGGGTCAAAATCGTCTAGAGTAGCTAATACCTCCTTGAGCAATAAGCGGAGGTGTTCAAGCTTAAATTTAAAGGCCGTTATATCAGAATCTGTCTGAGGGAGCGTCTTTCCTGAATCAGAAATCTCTCCCTCAGATAACAAATCCCTTACCCCTACTTAAGAACATTGTGAGGGTATATCGGATACGGCTACTAAAGCGTCAGACGGCTCAGCATTTGTTCTTAACCCAGAGCTGTCACGGTTTCCTTGTAAACCAGGCAGTTTAGAGAAAACCTCTGTGAGGGTTTTATTCATAACTGTGGCCATGTCTTGTAAAGTAAATGAATTAGATGCACTAGAGGTACTTGGCGTCACTTGTGCGGGCGTTACTGGTTGTGACACTTGGGGAGAGCTAGATGCTAAACCCTCATTTCCTTCTAACTGAGAATCATCAATTGCAATATTTTTAAGTGCTAAAATATGCTCTTTATAATTTATAGACATATCAGTGCAAGTGGGACACATTCTAAGAGGGGGTTCCACAATGGCTTCTAAACCCATAGAACAAGGATTTTCCTTGGTGTCAGACATGTTAAACAGGCTAGTAATGAATCAAACAAGCTTGGAAAACACTTTAATCAAAGAAAATAACACTTTAAACAAAAACGGTACTGTGCCTTTAAGAGAACAAAAGCTGCACAAACTCTGCAAAACAGTGTAAAAAAGCAGTAAACAAAACAACATTTTTACAGTAGCATCATAAAGCCTTAGTAACTTTGCACCACTATGCAAATAAACAATTAACCCCTTAATGTAAAAAAAGGATTGAAAAAACTTAAAAACCGGTAAAATAACGTTCAGCACCTTGCCACAGCTCTGCTGTGGCGCCTACCTGCCCTTTAGGAACGATTTGTGGGGGAAAAAAACCTCTTTATAGCCCTCAAATACAACAGGAATCTCTGGAGAAGTAGCTTCTGAGGTAAATAAACTGTGCAACTGAAAATAAGCCCCTCCCACCTCACTCGATGTTATGGGGCCTAAAAAACACCACAGAGTGTTTCTTAAACTAGCCATGTGGGTTAATAACCCTTAACCAAGCCACAAAGACCCCTTAAAGTCCCTCAAAAAAAACATTTTATTTGTAATTATACCAAAACGTTTTTTCCTAATAGTGTCACCAGAAACTATGAGCCCTTTATGCAAGCTTGGATTCCTCTTTTACTGAATACAGCTTACCTTTCCCTCATGGGGATATTGCCAGCCTTTTCTAGAAATAACACAGTCTGTCTAGAAAAAAATAGACTGAACATACCTTAATGCAGTTTAGCCTGCAAACTGTTTCCCCAACTGAAGTTTTCCTGTACTCTTCAGCCCTTGTGAGAACAACAGTGGATCTTAGTTACAAAATGCTAAGATCATCATCCTCCTTGCAGAAATCTTCATCCCTTTTCTGCCAGAGAGTAAATAGTACACACCGGTACCATTTAAAATAACAAACTTTTGCTTGAGAAAATAAAAACTTAACATTTTTGTCACCACACTCCCTTTGCCCTTCCTAGCAGTTAAGCAGGCAGAGAGAATGACTGGGGAGTGGAGCTAAGGGAGGAGCTATATGGACAGCTCTGCTGTGGGTGCTCTCTCTGCCACTTCCTGTAGCGAAGGAGAATATCCCATAAGTATGGATGAATCCATGGACTCGATACATCTTACAAGAGAAATTTAGCTAGAAAGGTACAAAAACCAGATGTAGCCCTCTGACTTTTACGTGGACCAAAGGACAAATTAATGGCTCATGGACTCTCACCACCTTATAAAAGAGAACAAGACTTACCTGATAAATTAATTTCTTGTATGGCTCTTACAATATCTAAATTAAGTAAGAGGCCAACAAATTAATTTTTTGGATTAAGACAAGGAGATAAGCTATAATTTCCTGATTAATGTTATCCGAAAAACATAATTTATGCTTACCTGATAAATTTATTTCTCTTGTAGTGTATCCAGTCCACGGATCATCCATTACTTGTGGGATATTCTCCTTCCCAACAGGAAGTTGCAAGAGGATCACCCACAGCAGAGCTGCTATATAGCTCCTCCCCTCACTGCCATATCCAGTCATTCGACCGAAACAAGCCGAAAAAGGAGAAACCATAGGGTGCAGTGGTGACTGTAGTTTAATTAAAATTTAGACCTGCCTTAAAAGGACAGGGCGGGCCGTGGACTGGATACACTACAAGAGAAATAAATTTATCAGGTAAGCATAAATTATGTTTTCTCTTGTTAAGTGTATCCAGTCCACGGATCATCCATTACTTGTGGGATACCAATACCAAAGCTAAAGTACACGGATGATGGGAGGGACAAGGCAGGAACTTAAACGGAAGGAACCACTGCCTGTAGAACCTTTCTCCCAAAACAGCCTCCGAAGAAGCAAAAGTATCAAATTTGGAAAATTTGGAAAAGGTATGAAGCGAAGACCAAGTCGCAGCCTTGCAAATCTGTTCAACAGAAGCCTCAGTTTTAAAGGCCCAGGTGGAAGCCACAGCTCTAGTGGAATGAGCTGTAATCCTTTCAGGGGGCTGCTGTCCAGCAGTCTCATAGGCTAAACGGATTATACTCCGAAGCCAAAAAGAAAGAGAGGTTGCCGAGGCCTTTTGACCTCTCCTCTGTCCAGAGTAAACAACAAACAGGTTAGATGTTTGACGAAAATCTTTAGTAGCTTGTAAGTAAAACTTCAAGGCACGGGCTACCTCTAGATTATGCAAAAGACGTTCCTTCTTTGAAGGATTAGGACATAATGATGGAACAACAATCTCTTGATTGATATTCTTGTTAGAAACCACCTTGGGTAAAAACCCAGGTTTTGTACGCAGAACTACTTTATCTGAATGAAAGATCAGATAAGGAGAATCACAATGTAAGGCAGATAACTCAGAGACTCATCGAGCCGAGGAAATAGCCATCAGAAAAACATAATTTATGTAAGAACTTACCTGATAAATTCATTTCTTTCATATTAGCAAGAGTCCATGAGCTAGTGACGTATGGGATATACATTCCTACCAGGAGGGACAAAGTTTCCCAAACCTCAAAATGCCTATAAATACACCCCTCACCACACCCACAAATCAGTTTAACGAATAGCCAAGAAGTGGGGTGATAAGAAAAAAAGTGCGAAACCATAAAAAATAAGGAATTGGAATAATTGTGCTTTATACAAAAAAATCATAACCACCACAAAAAAAAGGTGGGCCTCATGGACTCTTGCTAATATGAAAGAAATTAATTTATCAGGTAAGTTCTTACATAAATTATGTTTTCTTTCATGTAATTAGCAAGCGCCCATGAGCTAGTGACGTATGGGATAATAAATACCCAAGATGTGGAACTTCCACGTAAGAATCACTAGAGAGGGAAGCTTCATTCCTAAACGCCCAGGAAGTAGAAACTGACCTAGTAGAATGAGCTGTAATTCTTTGAGGCAGAGTTTTACCCCACTTGACATAAGCATGATGAATCAAAGACTTTAACCAAGACGCCAAAGAAATGGCAGAGGCCTTCTGACCTTTCCTGGAACCGGAAAAGATAATAAATAGACTAGAAGTCTTTCGGAAATCTTTAGTACCTTCAACATAATATTTCAAAGCTATAACTACATCCAAAGAATGCAACAATCTTTCCTTAGAATTCTTAGGATTAGGACACAATGAAGGAACCACAATTTCTCTACTAATGTTGTTAGAATTCACAACCTTAGGTAAAAATTTAAATGAAGTCCGCAACACCGCCTTATCCTGATGAAAAATCAGAAAAGGAGATTCACAAGAAAGAGCAGATAACTCAGAAACTCTTCTAGCAGAAGAGATGGCCAAAAGAAACAAAACTTTCCAAGAAAGTAATTTAATATCCAGAGAATGCATAGGTTCAAATGGAGGAGCTTGTAGAGCCCCCAGAACCAAATTCAAACTCCAAGGAGGAGAAATTGACTTAATTACAGGTTTTAAACGAACCAAAGCCTGTACAAAACAATGACTATCAGGAAGAATAGCAATCTTTCTGTGAAACAGCACAGAAAGAGCAGAAATTTGTCCTTTCAAGGAACTTGCAGACAAACCTTTATCCAGACCATCCTGAAGAAACTGTAAAATTCTAGGAATTCTAAAAGAATGCCAAGAAAATTTATGAGAAGAACACCAAGAAATGTAAGTCTTCCAGACTCGATAATATATCTTCCTAGACACAGATTTACGAGCCTGTAACATAGTATTAATTACGGAGTCAGAGAAACCTCTATGACTGAGAATCAAGCGTTCAATCTCCATACCTTCAAATTTAATGATTTGAGATCCTGATGGAAAAAAGGACCTTGAGATAGAAGGTCTGGTCTTAACGGAAGAGTCCACGGTTGGCAAGTAGCCATCCGAACAAGATCCGCATACCAAAACCTGTGAGGCCATGCTGGAGCCACCAGCAGTACAAACGAACGCTCCTTTAGAATCTTGGAGATCACTCTTGGAAGAAGAACTAGAGGCGGAAAGATATAGGCAGGATGATACTTCCAAGGAAGTGACAATGCATCCACTGCCTCCGCCTGAGGATCCCTGGATCTGGACAGATACCTGGGAAGCTTCTTGTTTAGATGAGAAGACATCAGATCTATTTCTGGAAGTCCCCAGATTTGAACAATCTGAAGAAATACCTCTGGGTGAAGAGACTATTCGCCCGGATGTAACGTCTGGCGACTGAGATAATCCGCTTCCCAATTGTCTATACCTGGGATGTGAACCGCAGAAATTAGACAGGAGCTGGATTCCGCCCATACAAGTATTCGAGATACTTCTTTCATAGCCAGAGGACTGTGAGTCCCTCCTTGATGATTGACATATGCCACGGTTGTGACATTGTCTGTCTGAAAACAAATGAACGATTCTCTCTTCAGAAGAGGCCACGACTGAAGAGCTCTGAAAATCGCACGGAGTTCCAAAATGTTGATTGGTAATCTCGCCTCCTGAGATTCCCAAACCCCCTGCGCTGTCAGAGACCCCCATACAGCTCCCCAACCTGTCAGACTTGCATCTGTTGAGATCACAGTCCAGGTCGGAAGAACAAAAGAAGCCCCTTGAACTAAATGATGGCGGTCTGTCCACCACGTCAGAGAGTGTCCTACAATCGGATTTAAAGATATTAACTGTGATATCTTTGTATAATCCCTGCACCACTGGTTCAGCATACAGAGCTGAAGAGGTCGCATGTGAAAACGAGCAAAGGGGATCGCGTCCGATGCAGCAGTCATAAGACCTAGAATTTCCATACATAAGGCTACCGAAGGGAATGATTGAGACTGAAGGTTTCGACAAGCTGAAACCAATTTCAGACGTCTCTTGTCTGTCAGAGACAAAGTCATGGACAAATTGAATCTATTTGGAAACCTAAAAAGGTTACCCTTGTCTGAGGAATCAATGAACTCTTTGGTAAATTGATCCTCCAACCATGTTCTTGAAGAAACGACACAAGTCGATTCGTATGAGATTCTGCTAAATGTGAAGACTGAGCAAGTACCAAGATATCGTCCAAATAAGGAAATACCACAATACCCTGTTCTCTGATTACAGATAGAAGGGCACCGAGAACCTTTGTAAAAATCCTTGGAGCTGTTGCTAAGCCGAACGGCAGAGCCACAAACTGGTAATGCTTGTCTAGAAAAGAGAATCTCAGAAACTGAAAGTGATCTGGATGAATCGGAATATGCAGATATGCATCTTGTAAATCTATTGTGGACATATAATGCCCTTGCTGAACAAAAGGCAGAATAGTCCTTATAGTTACCATTTTGAATGTTGGTATCCTTACATAACGATTCAATATTTTTAAATCCAGAACTGGTCTGAAGGAATTCTCCTTCTTTGGTACAATAAATAGATTTGAGTAAAACCCCAGACCCTGTTCCAGAACTGGAACTGGCACAATTACTCCAGCCAACTCTAGATCTGAAACACATTTCAGAAACGCCTGAGCTTTCACTGGATTTATTGGAACGCGAGAAAGAAAAAATCTTCTTGCAGGTGGCCTTACCTTGAAACCTATTCTGTACCCTTGTGAAACAATGTTCTGAATCCAAAGACTGTGAATCGAATTGATCCAAATTTCTTTGAAAAATCGTAATCTGCCCCCTACCAGCTGCGCTGGAATGAGGGCCGCACCTTCATGTGGACTTGGGAGCTGGCTTTGGCTTTCTAAAAGGCTTGGATTTATTCCAGACTGGAGATGGTTTCCAAACAGAAACCTTTCCTTTAGGGGAAGGATCAGGCTTCTGTTCCTTATTCTGACGAAAGGAACGAAAACGATTAGCAGCCCTATATTTACCTTTAGATTTTTTATCCTGGGGTAAAAAAGTTCCCTTCCCCCCAGTAACAGTTGAAATAATAGAATCCAACTGTGAACCAAACAATTTATTACCTTGAAAAGAAAGGGAAAGCAAAGTTGACTTAGAAGACATATCAGCATTCCAAGTTTTAAGTCATAAAGCTCTTCTAGCTAAAGACATATACCTGACATCAACTCTAATGATATCAAAGATGGCATCACAAATAAAGTTATTAGCATGTTGAAGAAGTTTAACAATGCTATGAGTATTATGATCTGACACTTGGAAGCTGCAGCAACATCAGCTAAAGAAATAGCAGGCCTAAGAAGATTACCTGAACATAAATAAGCTTTTCTTAGAAAGGATTCAATTTTCCTATCTAAAGGATCCTTAAAGGAAGTACTATCTGCCGTAGGAATAGTAGTACGTTTAGCGAGAGTAGAGATAGCCCCATCAACTTTAGGGATTTTGTCCCAAAACTCTAATCTGTCAGATGGCACAGGATACAATTTCTTAAACCTTTTAGAAGGAGTAAATGAATTACCCAGATTATTCCATTCCCTAGAAATTACTTCAGAAATAGCATCAGGGACAGGAAAAACTTCCGGAATAACTATAGGAGGTTTAAAAACCGAATTTAAACGCTTAGTAGATTTAGTATCAAGAGGACTAGATTCCTCCATCTCTAATGCGATTAAGACTTCTTTAAGCAAAGAATGAATAAATTCCATTTTAAATAAATATGAAGATTTATCAGTGTCAATATCTGAAACAGAATCCTCTGAACCAGAAAAATCATCATCAGAAACAGAATCAGAATGATGATGTTCATTTAAAAATTCATCTGAAATATGAGAAGTTTTAAAAGACCTTTTACGTTTACTGGAAGGAGAAATAACAGATATAGCCTTCCTAATAGATTTAGAAACAAAATCTCTTATATTAACAGGAACACCCTGAGTATTAGATGTTGAGGGAACAGCAACAGGTAATGGAATATTACTAATGGAAATACTATCTGCATTAGCAAGTTTATCATGACATTCATCACAAACTACAGATGGAGGAACAGTTACCACAAGTTTACAACAAATGCACTTAACTTTGGTAGAACCAACATCAGGCAGCGTTTTTCCAGAAGTAGCTTCTGATCCAGGGTCAATCTGAGACATCTTGCAATATGTAAGAGAAAAAACAACATATAAAGCAAAATCTATCAAATTCCTTAAATGACAGTTTCAGGAATGGGAAAAAATGCCAATGAACAAGCCTCTAGCAACCAGAAGCAAATAACAAATGAGACTTAAATAATGTGGAGACAAAAATGACGCCCATATTTTTTAGCGCCAAAAAAGACGCCCACATTATTTGGCGCCTAAATGCTTTTGGGGCCAAGAATGACGCCACATCCGGCGACGCCGACATTTTTGGCGCAAAACGTCAAAAAAATGACGCAATCACGAACAACTTCCGGCGACAAGTATGACGCCGGAAATGACAAAGACATTTTTTACGCTAAAAAAGTCCGCGCCAAGAATGACGCAATAAAATGAAGCATTTTCAGCCCCCGCGAGCCTAACAGCCCACAGGGAAAAAAGTCAATTTTAAGGTAAGAAAAAATTGATTATTCATATGCATTATCCCAAATAATGAAACTGACTGTCTGAAATAAGGAATATTGATCATCCTGAATCAAGGCAAATAAATGTTTAAACACATATATTTAGAACTTTATATAAAAGTGCCCAACCATAGCTTAGAGTGTCACAGAAAATAAGACTTACTTACCCCAGGACACTCATCTACATGTAGTAGAAAGCCAAACCAGTACTGAAACGAGAATCAGTAGAGGTAATGGTATATAAGAGTATATCGTCGATCTGAAAAGGGAGGTAAGAGATGAATCTCTACGACCTATAACAGAGAACCTATGAAATAGATCCCGTAGAAGGAGATCATTGAATTCAAATAGGCAATACTCTCTTCACATCCCTCTGACATTCACTGCACACTGAGAGGAAAACCGGGCTCCAGCCTGCTGCAAAGCGCATATCAACGTAGAATCTAGCACAAACTTACTTCACAACCTCCACGGGAGGCAAAGTTTGTAAAACTGATTTGTGGGTGTGGTGAGGCGTGTATTTATAGGCATTTTGAGGTTTGGGAAACTTTGCCCCTCCTGGTAGGAATGTATATCCCATACGTCACTAGCTCATGGACTCTTGCTAATTACATGAAAGAAAAGAACTTTCCATGATAGAAGTTTGATATCAATAGAATGAAGGGGTTCAAACGGAACCCCTTGGAGAACTTTAAGAACCAAGTTTAAGCTCCATGGAGGAGCAACAGGTTTAAACACAGGCTTAATTCTAACTAAAGCCTGACAAAATGCCTGAACGTCTGGAACTTCTGCCAGACGCTTGTTTAAAAGAATAGACAGAGCAGAAATCTGTCCCTTTAAAGAACTAGCTGATAATCCTTTGTCCAAACACTCTTGGAGGAAGGACAATATCCTAGGAATCCTTACCCTACTCCATGAGTAATTCTTGGATTCACACCAATGAAGATATTTACGCCATATCTTGTGATAGATTTTCCTGGTGACAGGCTTTCGTGCCTGTATTAAGGTATCAATGACTGACTCGGAGAAGCCACGCTTTGATAGAATCAAGCGTTCAATCTCCATGCAGTCAGTCTCAGAGAAATTAGATTCGGATGATTGAAAGGACCTTGTATGAGAAGGTCTTGTCTCAGAGGCAGAGTCCATGGTGGAAAGGATGACATGTCCACTAGGTATGCATACCAGGTCCTGCGTGGCCACGCAGGCGCTATCAGAATCAATGATGCCCTCTCCTGTCTGATTTTGGCAATCAGTCGAGGGAGCAGAGGAAACGGTGGAAACACATAAGCCAGGTTGAAGAACCAAGGAGCTGCTAGAGCATCTATCAGCGTCGCTTCTGGGTCCCTGGACCTGGATCCGTAACAAGGAAGCTTGGCGTTCTGGCGAGATGCCATGAGATCCAGTTCTGGTTTGCCCCAACGATGAACCAATTGAGCAAACACCTCCGGATGGAGTTTCCACTCCCCCGGATGAAAAGTCTGACGACTTAGAAAATCCGCCTCCCAGTTCTCTACACCTGGGATATGGATTGCTGATAGGTGGCAAGAGTGAGACTCTGCCCAGCGAATTATCTTGGAGACTTCTAACATCGCTAGGGAACTCCTGGTTCCCCCTTGATGGTTGATGTAAGCCACAGTCGTGATGTTGTCCGACTGAAATCTGATGAACCTCAGGGTTGCTAACTGAGGCCAAGCTAGAAGAGCATTGAATATTGCTCTTAACTCCAGAATATTTATTGGGAGGAGTTTCTCCTCCTGAGTCCACGATCCCTGAGCCTTCAGGGAGTTCCAGACTGCACCCCAACCTAGAAGGCTGGCATCTGTTGTTACAATCATCCAATCTGGTCTGCGAAAGGTCATACCCTTGGACAGGTGGACCAGAGATAACCACCAGAGAAGAGAATCTCTGGTTTCCTGATCCAGATTTAGTAGAGGGGACAAATCTGTGTAATCCCCATTCAACTGACTGAGCATGCATAATTGCAGCAGTCTGAGATGCAGGCGCGCAAATGGCACTATGTCCATTGCCGCTACCATTAAGCCGATTAACTCCATGCACTGACCCACAGCAGGGCGCGGAGTGGAGTGAAGAACACGGCAAGCATTTAGAAGTTTTGATAACCTGGACTTCGTCAGGTAAATTTTCATTTCTACAGAATCTATAAGAGTCCCTAGGAAGGAAACCCTTGTGAGAGGAGATAGAGAACTCTTTTCTTTGTTCACTTTCCACCCATGCATCCTCAGAAATGCCAGAACTATCTCTGTATGAGACTTGGCAATTTGAAAGATTGACGCCTGTATCAGGATGTCGTCTAGATAAGGAGCCACCGCTATGCCTCGCGGTCTTAGAACCGCCAGAAGAGAGCCCAGAACCTTTGTAAAAATTCTTGGGGCTGTAGCCAACCCGAAGGGAAGAGCTACAAATTGGTAATGCCTGTCTAGAAAGGCAAATCTCAGGAACCGATGATGATTCTTGTGAATCGGAATGTGAAGGTAGGCATCCTTTAAGTCCACTGTGATCATGTACTGACCCTCTTGGATCATGGGTAAGATGGTTCGAATAGTTTCCATCTTCAATGATGGAACTCTGAGGAATTTGTTTAAGATCTTTAGATCCAAAATTGGTCTGAAGGTTCCCTCTTTTTTGGGAACCACAACCAGATTTGAATAAAAACCCTGTCCTTGTTCCGTCCGCGGAACTGGAAGGATCACTCCCATTACTAGGAGGTCTTGCACGCAGCGTAGGAATGCCTCTTTCTTTATCTGGTTTGCAGATAATCTTGAAAGGTGAAATCTCCCTTGTGGAGGAGAAGCTTTGAAGTCCAGAAGATATCCCTGAGATATGATCTCCAACGCCCAGGGATCCTGAACATCTCTTGCCCACGTCTGGGCGAAGAGAGAAAGTCTGCCCCTTACTAGATCCGTTGCCGGATAGGGGGCCGTTCCTTCATGCTGTCTTGGAGGCAGCAGCAGGCTTTCTGGCCTGCTTGCCCTTGTTACAGGACTGGTTAGATTTCCAGGCCTGCTTGGATTGAGCAAAAGTTCCCTCTTGTTTTGAAGCAGAGGAAGTTGATGCCTGAAAGGCACGAAAATTAGACTGTTTGGCCCTTGATTTGGCCCTGTCCTGAGGAAGGGTATGACCCTTACCTCCAGTAATGTCAGCAATAATTTCTTTCAAACCAGGCCCGAATAAGGTCTGCCCCTTGAAAGGAATGTTGAGTAATTTAGACTTTGAAGTCACGTCAGCTGACCAGGATTTAAGCCATAGCGCTCTACGCGCCTGGATGGCGAATCCGGAATTCTTAGCCGTTAGTTTAGTCAAATGAACAATGGCATCAGAAACAAATGAGTTAGCTAGCTTAAGTGTTCTAAGCTTGTCAATGATTTCAGTCAATAGAGCTGTATGGATGGCCTCTTCCAGGGCCTCAAACCAGAATGCCGCCGCAGCAGTGACAGGCGCAATGCATGCAAGGGGCTGTAAAATAAAACCATGTTGAATAAACATTTTCTTAAGGTAACCCTCTAATTTTTTATCCATTGGATCTGAAAAAGCACAACTGTCCTCAACCGGGATAGTGGTACGCTTTGCTAAAATAGAAACTGCTCCCTCCACCTTAGGGACCGTCTGCCATAAGTCCCGTGTAGTGGCGTCTATGGGAAACATTTTTCTAAATATAGGAGGGGGGGGAGGGGGGGGGGGAAACGGCACACCGGGTCTATCCCACTCCTTACTAATAATTTCTGTAAACCTTTTAGGTATTGGAAAAACATCAGTACACACCGGCACTGCATAGTATTTATCCAGTCTACACAATTTCTCTGGCACTGCAATTGTGTCACAGTCATTCAGAGCAGCCAACACCTCCCCAAGCAATACACGGAGGTTCTCAAGCTTAAATTTAAAATTAGAAATCTCTGAATCAGGTTTCCCCGAGTCAGAGATGTCACCCACAGACTGAAGCTCTCCGTCCTCAGGTTCTGCATATTGTGACGCAGTATCAGACATGGCTCTTACAGCATCTACGCACTCTGTATCTCGTCTTACCCCAGAGCTATCGCGCTTGCCTATTAATTCAGGCAATATGGCTAATACCACTGAGAGAGTATTATCCATGATCGCAGCCATGTCCTGCAAAGTAATCGCTATGGGCGTCCCTGATGTACTTGGCGCCATATTAGCGTGCGTCCCTTGAGCAGGAGGCAAAGGGTCCGACACGTGGGGAGAGTTAGTCGGCATAACTTCCCCCTCGACAGAACCCTCTGGTGATAATTCTTTTATAGATAAAGACTGATCTTTACTGTTTAAGGTGAAATCAATACATTTAGTACACATTCTCCTATGGGGCTCCACCATGGCTTTTAAACATAATGAACAAGTAGTGTCCTCTGTGTCAGACATGTTTGTACAGACTAGCAATGAGACTAGCAAGCTTGGAAAACACTTTAGAACAAGTTAACAAGCAATATAAAAAAACGTTACTGTGCCTTTAAGAAAAACAAATTTTGTCAAAATTTGAAATAACAGTGAAAAAAGGCAGTTACACTAACGAAATTTTTACAGTGTATGTAACAAGTTAGCAGAGCATTGCACCCACTTGCAAATAGATGATTAACCCCTTAAAGTGAAGGTAAAGTTATTCTAATAGAAATGTCTCTTTATTTTCCTTTTCTAAATTACAAGGTAGTCGCTAGGTTTATTTTTTTAAAAAACGTTTATTTAACCATATTTACTAACTTTTATTTTAATGTGCCTTACAATCGTAATCCCCTCCCATCCAGCAGTTCCGTGTTTTCAATACATAGACGTATAGAGCGGTCCCACCCGCTCTATACGTCAGAACTACACTCGTGCACATCTATGCTCTGTTAACCGCGCATGCACACAAAAATGTTTGCTCTCAAAAGCGCATGCGTTAATTACTTGTTACAGTATGCGATGCGGTGGGTGTTTGAAAAACAAATGAAACTCCTAATGCGCATACGCAAAACAAGGACGCGCTCGCTTTGAAGGAGGAGATAGAATCACTTGCGCATGCGCACAATCAAGCATCAGCTTGTGATGTCAATTGACGGCCGCCTAACGGCCAGAAAATCAATTGGCTATATAAACAACGTGATCGTTGTATATAAAAAAAAAATATAGACGGGTTGTTTTTTGACAAGCGAAATAGCAGCAAATTATACAAGAAAACTAAGGTACTAAATAAAATTCGAAAAAACCATGAATGAACATCATATTAAAATTTAATACTATATCGATTATAACATAGAAGAGAGAGTAAGTTTACCTTCACTTTAATACCAAAAACGGAATAATAAATGAAAAAAACGTTTTTAAAACTAGTCACAACAACTGCCACAGGTCTACTGTGGTTGTTACCCTCCTCAAACACGACTTTTGAAGCCTTTTGAGCCCTTCAGAGATGTCCTGTATCATGCAGAGGGAAGCTGAGTGTCTCTGTCTGTAATTTTAGCAGTGCAGAAAAACGCTAAAATAGGCCCCTCCCACTCATATTACAACAGTGGAAAGCCTCCGGAACTGTTTCTAGGCAAAAATCAAGCCAGCCATGTGGAAAAAACTAGGCCCCAATCAGTTTTATCACCAAGCATATATAAAAATGATTAAACATGCCAGCAAACGTTTTATATTGCACTTTTATAAGAGTATGTATCTCTGGTAATAAGCCTGATACCAGTCGCTATTAAATCACTGTATTTAGGCTTAACTTACATTAATCCGGTATCAGCAGCATTTTTCTAGCAAATTCCATCCCTAGAAATAGGTTAACTGCACATACCTTATTGCAGGATAACCTGCACGCCCATTCCCCCTCTGAAGTTACCTCACTCCTCAGAATATGTGAGAACGGCAGTGGATCTTAGTTACTTCTGCTAAGATCATAGAAACCGCAAGCAGATTCTTCTTCTAATGCTGCCTGAGATAAAATAGTACACTCCGGTACCATTTAAAAATAAACTTTTGATTGAAGTTAAAAAACTAACTATAATACACCACTCTCCTCTTACTACCTCCATCTTTGTTGAGAGTTGCAAGAGAATGACTGGATATGGCAGTGAGGGGAGGAGCTGTATAGCAGCTCTGCTGTGGGTGATCCTCTTGCAACTTCCTGTTGGGAAGGAGAATATCCCACAAGTAATGGATGATCCGTGGACTGGATACACTTAACAAGAGAAAATTACTTTAGGTAAAAAATCATATTGTGTCTTAAAAAACTATGTTAAATTGATGAAAATAAGACAAGAAGGTTTGCAAGAAAGAGCCAAACATTTTTAAAGTCTTCCAGCAGAAGATTATCATTATACTTTGAAAAGCACCAACAAATTCTGCAGCGATGTCCGTGGTTACAAATAAAGTACAGCAATGATACGAGAAGACACAATTTATCTAACAAATACAGGAGGAATTGAGGGCCCTATTCCCTTAGCAACTTACACTCTAGAAGGGTAGGAGAGTGAGAAACAGGAGCAGAGGACTGCAAGAGTGAGAATTATGTTAGTACAAAAGTTAGAGAGCAATTATTAGGTAAGTCGAATTCATTTGTTACTAAGTTGGGTGGTAGGCTTCCTTGAACAAAAGTCTTTAGGGAGCGTTTAAAAAAAAAAAAGAGACATATTATGGGAGACTCTGAGCGCAAGGAAGTGTGTTCCAGTCGGATGGTGCCACACAAGAGAAGTCATTAAGTCTATCGTGGGAAGAGGTAATGATAGTGAAGACAGATAGTGGAGAGTGGCGTTGATCATCATTTTGTAGGTCAGGGTGAGAATTTTGAATTTAATTCTGTTGTGAATGGGGAGCCAGTGAAGGGACTCACAGAGAGGTGCAGAAAATACAGATGGGCGGCAAAGGTGGATTTTCCTGGCAGAGGCATTTAGCATGGATTGAAGGGGGGAAAGAGGAAGGCAAGTTGGTAGGTTATTGCAGTAGTCAAGTCGGGAATTTACCAGGGAGTTGATTAGTTGCTAAGTGGGGTTAGCGCTCAGAAACAGATTAATTTTGAAGATATTGCCTAGATGGTTGTGGCAGGATGAAGAGAGCAATTGGATGTGGAGGATAAATAGACAGATTGAAGTTAAGTGCAACTCTGAGGCAATAGACTTGGGGTGATGGGGAGATAGTGATGCCGCCGACAGTGATAGAGAAGTCAAAAGTTGTAGTAGAGCTAGAGGGGGGGATTAGAAGAATATTGCTAAAAGCAACAAAAACTTCTAAGACAGAAGCTAAATGTCTAAAGCACTTTAAGGTTTAGACACTGGATATATTGTGACTGAACAAAGCATACATACTTAACAATTTTCCTTTAGTATGAAACAAAAAAATCCAAGTATGACTCTTTAAAGAGTTGCAGATAAGTCGTAATCCAAGCCAACTTGCAAAAAGAAGAATTCTTGGAATTTTAAAAGAATCCTATTTAAAATCCTGATTTTCATAGCAGGAAAAAAACAACTTTCTAAATCATTTGAGATTTTTTTTCTTGTAACCTGATTTATGATCTGAAATAAGGAGTTTAATACAACATCAAAGAAACATAAAATAGGTATTTAGTCTCTAATCCATCAAGATGAGATTTGAGATTATTGGAGAATGCTTGAAATCTGTATCATATTCATAAGTTCTGCAGAGCCTGACTGGAGCAGTCAGATTAATTTAGAATGCTCTATTCCATTCGTACTGTGACTGTCACACTGCTTTCGGCGTCGCCCTGGCAACAGCCAGGGACGCGGCGGTTGCTGTTCTGGCTGTTGCCAGGGATGCGGCGGTTCCTGTGACCGCACGTCTCTTCCTCTGAAGCCGGTTCCTTTGAGCTGCTTGGCGTGATTCGGCGCCTATGTAAGTACCTGCAGTGCTTACATACGCTGCCAAATATAGGTTTTGCTTTGTGTGCTTCTGGGTGCTGTGTTACTGTATGCTGGATTGCTATTCTGTTATTGAACTCTGTCTTTCTGACCACTCTGCTTGCTTAACCCCTGAACTGCTGGATTGCCATACTGATATTGAACTCTACCTGTCTGACCACTCTGCTTGCTTAACCCCTGAACTACTGGATTGCCATATTGTTGCCAAACACTGCCTGTCTGACTATTCTATTGGTTTACCCCTGAACTGTTACACTGCTGTGATCAATCAAAAAACCTTCAGACTTGCTTCATTGCTAAGGAACTACCAGTTCCCCCTTAATAGTTGATATAAGCTACAGCTGTAACATTATCTGAACAAAAACTGGCATAAGTTTATCGTTTCAAAGTAGGACAGCTCTAAAGGGACCTAAGGATTGCACAACCAAGATAATTAATGGTAACCAAACCTCCTGTTCTCTTCTGGACCCCCAGACAGAAGCTCAATCCAAGAGAATGGCGTCTGCACACATAATTTTCCAAGCTGGTGGAATAAAGGATGCCCCCAGTAAAATAGTTTCTAAAAGCTAGCCAATGGGACAGAGATCGTCTCACTGAAAAATCTCAAAGGATTCTACGAGACAGCGGAGGGAAAATGTTTGTACCATAGTCGAAGCATGCAAAGTTTAAAAGGAAGAACATATGATTCTGCAATCATCAGACAACACTTCCATACATTAAGCTACAGATCGGTTGGAAATTTAGTGTAGTTCTGTTCACTGCATAAAAATGTAGCCCAGGATAATACTTAATAAAAATATCTTACACTTCTGTAATAAGACTTTTGAAAAATGGCAGTTGACCTCAGCAACAATGTAGATGTTGAGCAATTTCAATAAAGAAAGGGAAATAGCCCAGTTACTAACTGTAACTACTGTATTAACTCAGTGCACAAAAAAACAAACTATCCGTCACATTGCCAAACAGTTAAATCCCCTTTACTGTGTATATAAACGAGGGTATAAGGATGCATTGAGATAACAGTTCCAGGTGAATTAGCTGAATATAAATAGCAGCAATTACCACATAATAAAGTTCACATAATTATTAGACTAAGTATAAAAAGTCTATGAAATAAAGGTGGAATTAGTATGTTACATGTTCCCTGGCTATGATGTACCTCAAAATTGGTGTACATACTAATAGCATGTGGCCTATGTGAGTGAAAGAAATGGCTGCACTTACCTCAGATAAACCCAATCTATTGTGCAAAATGGCTGCAGGTAGAGAGCTCCATCCAGTGTTGTGTACGTCACAGCATAGGATCTACGTAACGATATTATATATATATATATATATATATATATATATATATATATATATATATATATATATATATATATATATATATATACTGTATATATACATACATATATATATATATATACACACATACACACACAATTATATATATAAATGTATATATATATACACACACAAAATTATATTAAATATATATATATATATACATACAATCACATACACAGTTACACAACCTGAACCGGTTAGGTTCATTGATATTTGTATTATTCTGTTACCATCTATACACTTCAAGATTCTGGTATATATTATGATTTATACATGAAATTGCTATGTATCGTTTCTTGGGTGACAGTCTTCCTTCAGTGGAGGTGATTCTCCCCCCCCCCCCTGTTCACGATTAAAGATACTTTTTGAATTTGAGCGTTACTGTGAGCTTCCTTCATAAAAGAGTGCTGAATTTCCTGTCTTTTTGTACCTGGATTTCCTTCCAGGTTAATTCTCCTCTCCCTTTTCCCATTACATATTTTTATAAGGGTCTGCACCACACCTATATATATTTTCAGGTATATTTAAGCACGTAGTTGCCTGATACCTTAACTTATCTTTGCTATAGCTCACGCAGCAATTGCGTCCCCTCCGTAGTGTTCTCGAATATTGTTAAAGGTGTACCTGGTATACTTGGGTCTAGGCCACTTTTTCCTTAGGTTTCCGGAGTTGGTGACCCCCCCTAGCTGTGTTTACTCATATCTTATCTTTGGTCGTGCATTTATGTGGGGTTTTCCTTGCATTGTGGGAGCACTGTCCCTCAGGGATCGAGTATATTATGGCCTTTATGCTATCTGATGAGAATTGGGAAGCTGAACTTACAGCATCCCTGTCAATGTCAAACTTGGAAGAGAGTCAGGATAAGAACAATGCACCAGTAAATATTTATGGTGCCTTTAAAAACTATAAAAAAAAACTACTAGTTAAACAAGTAAAACTTCGGGCAGAGTCATCTAGCCTGGAGAATTACATTAAAACCAAAATTGTACCTAGAGGCCTACGCCTTAGGCTAGACCCAGGTACGAACTTAAGAGAGGATGAAGGGGGTGAGGAGTTCATGGAGGACTGGAATTCCAGTCTTTCTGATTGTTCCATTATATTAATGAATAAAATGGTCAAACGCAATAAAGAGAGAATAGAGAAAACCATCACCCAGACTGAGGACTCTCTTAAAGTGGTCAATACTTTTGAAAGCAACTCAAATTTCAAGAAACTAAATGAGGAAATTAAAGATCAAATAGCAAGATTACAAAATGATATTAAACTGAGGAAAGTAAAAAAAAATTCCAGGGACAATGATGACTACAAAAACAACAAAGTCTACACTTATCAATCTGTGAGAGGAGACTATGACTCTGGAACAGATAGTTCGGATGTGGAGGTAGAACAGCGTAGAACCAATTCTGAAAACAGTCTTTTTTAGGGGAAGGAGGAGAGGCAGTAGGAAGAGAAGGAGGGGGGACAAGTTTAAACTTAGGAGAGAGACGGTACCCCTCCAGACGACGCCAGCAGGGCTACGAACAGAGCCAGGGGAACTACCCTCAGGGCAGACCCCGACTGTTTCGAGGTCGCAGGGGATTCTGAATTATGTAGATGATGATCTACAAATTATAAACCTGTCTTCTTTTAAACTTAACCTAGCACATATAGAGGTCCTAAAGAGGGGACTCTCCTTCTGCCCTACTAATACTCTTGATAAGTTTAATTTTCTGAAAGATCTTCATTTATTTGCCAGACGGATAGTTCTATCCCAAATAATGAAAGGGAAAAGTAGACATCTTGTTGAGGATGTGTCCCTAACTAAAGAAGACAGGTCATCAATCTTGGATCTTCAAGGCCTCCTGGCAGACAATGAGGGTAGCCAATATGACCCCTCACAGGGAGATGAATTTACTCGTACCGAAAACATAGCTTCCAATCTAAAAGCTAAATCCAAGTACATGCCACAGTTGTCTATGGTACCAGCAGTAAACATATTTGTTAAGCAGGTAGAGAAGGATGTAGCCAGTCTCTCCCTTACCGGACTAGTGGATGATAACTTGAGTAGGGAAGAAAGAAAGGCCATGAGCGAACTCATGGGTGGAAAGGGGTTGGTCATAAAACCGGCGGACAAGGGTGGGAACCTTGTCCTCTGGGACGAGAACATGTACGTTCTGGAAGTGAAAAGACAACTTCTAGATAAAGACCAGTATCAATGTCTCACTTTTAATCCAACTTCTTCCCTACAGTTTACTCTGTTTAATATCCTTAAAAATGCCAAAGACAGTAATATAATTACTGGTACTGAATTCAAATATCTTTATCCTGAGCATCCTGTGGTGCCGGTTTTCTACTGTATCCCGAAGATACATAAGAACCCGAGCAACCCACCGGGCCGCCCTATAATAGCAGGCATCGGTAGCCTGACGGAAAACTTGGGCAACTATATTGATTACTTTTTAAGGCCATTTTTGAGTACCATGCCATCCTTTGTCCTGGATACTGCAGATTTTCTAAAGAAAATTGATGGCCTGTCTGTCCCCCAAGGAGCATTCTTGGTATGCCTCGACGTGGAAGGATTATACTCTTCAATCCCACATGAGATTGGTGTTGAGGCATGCAAGCACTTTCGACAAGGGGAACTAGCGCTCAGAAGCACACTGACTTTGTTGTGGAACTTCTAACATTTGTACTTACAAACAATATATTTATGTTTGATAATAAAATCTACAAACAGATGCGTGGCACGGCCATGGGTGCTACATGTGCCCCCACGTACGCATGTCTCCACCTTGGCAATTGGGAGATGGATGTTGTTTTTCAGAGCCCTCTCTTCGAGGAGAACATCCACATGTGGCTCAGATATGTGGATGATATCTTCTTGTTTTGGGAGGGCTCTGAGAGCAATTTGAAGGAATTTGTCCGCATTCTTAATGTGAATGATAGGAACATTTCTCTTACTCTACAGTATAGTAGGGAAGAGATCTCCTTCCTGGATGTCAGCGTTAAAATCGAACAAGGAATGCTTTTGACAGAGAATTATCGCAAAAAAACTGCCCCAAAAGCTTACTCCTTGCATCTAGCCACCACCCGGGTCATCTAAAAAGAGGCATACCTAAAGGGCAGTTCCTCAGACTTCGTAGGAACTGCTCAACCAAAGAAAGATACCTCAAACATGCCACTGATATGCAAAAGAGGTTTCTAGATAGGGGCTACTCGAAAAGAATTGTGAAAGGAGCTCTTAATCAAGCAGCTCATACAAACAGGAATGACCTCCTTGTTCCAAAAGAAAAGAAAATGGATTCAAGAATCAGGCTAATTGCCGATTATAACTGCCACTGGAATGCCCTGAGACAAATCCTTGCTAAGAACTGGCATATTCTTCTCAGTGATGTAGGTGTGACCCAAGAAGTGGGGGAACACCCTAACATCACAGCTAGAAGAGCACCCAATCTCAAGGATAAACTTGTGAGAAGCCAGTATATATCTGCACACAAACAAACAGACTGGCTTACTAAACACAGGTCTTCTGGTAATTATCCGTGTGGCAAATGCGTGGCGTGTAAGTATATGGTGAAAACAAAAGACTTTGGCACGCAAACGGGGAAGAAATACAAATTAAAACACTATGTCAATTGCAACACAGAAGGGGTTATTTGGTGAGATGGGTTAATAAACTATGCGCTGTGGGAGTAAAAGCTATTGAGTCTAAAAGAAGTAATCTCAAAAACTTCAAATGTAGGTAAATTCTGGGAAGGATAAGACTCTTAAGCGCTACTGCTTAATTACCCGATATGGAAAGATAGTCTTACTATGTAATTTGAATCAATAAATTCTGTTTATTTTGAACAAAAACAGAATTTATGTTTACCTGATAAATTTCTTTCTCCTACGGTGTATCCGGTCCACGGCTTCATCCTTACTTATGGGATATTCTCAATCCCTACAGGAAGTGGCAAAGAGAGCACACAGCAGAGCTGTCCATATAGCTCCCCTCAGGCTCCGCCCCCCAGTCATTCGACCGATGGTTAGGAGAAAAAGGAGAACCATAGGGTGCAGTGGTGACTGTAGTTTACAAAAAATAAATTTAAACCTGACCAAAATGCCAGGGCGGGCCGTGGACCGGATACACCGTAGGAGAAAGAAATTTATCAGGTAAACATAAATTCTGTTTTCTCCTACATTGGTGTATCCGCTCCACGGCTTCATCCTTACTTGTGGGAACCAATACCAAAGCTTTAGGACACAGATGAAGGGAGGGAACAAGTCATGTAATCTAAACGGAAGGCACCACTGCTTGCAAAACCTTTCTCCCAAAAATAGCCTCCGAAGAAGCAAAAGTATCGAATTTGTAAAATTTGGCAAACGTATGCAGTGAAGACCAAGTCGCTGCCTTACAAATCTGTTCAACAGAAGCCTCATTCTTGAAAGCCCATGTGGAAGCCACAGTTCTAGTAGAGTGAGCTGTAATTCGTTCAGGAGTCTCATAAGCCAAAGGGATGATGCTTTTCAGCCAGAAAGACAGAGAGGTCGTAGTCGCCTTTTGACCTCTCCTCTTGCCAGAATAGACGACAAACAAGGACGATGTTTGTCTGAAGTCTTTAGTTGCTTTTAGATAAAACTTTAAAGCATGAACCACATCAAGATTGTGTAACAGACGTTCCTTGTTAGAAACTGGATTAGGACACAGAGAAGGAACAACTATTTCCTGGTTGATATTCTTATTGGAAACCACTTTTGGAAGAAAACCAGGTTTGGTACGTAAAACGACCTTATCTGTATGAAACACCAGATAGGGTGAATTACATTGCAAAGCAGACAATTCAGAAACTCTTCTAGCAGAAGAAATAGCTACTAAAAACAAAACTTTCCAAGATAGTAACTTAATATCTATGGAATGTAGAGGTTCAAACGGAACCCCTTGAAGAACTGAAAGAACTAAATTTAGACTCCATGGAGGAGCCACAGGTCTGTAGACAGGCTTGATTCTGACTAAAGCCTGTACAAATGCCTGAATATCTGGCATGGCTGCCAGACGCTTGTGTAACAAAACAGACAGAGCAGATATCTGTCCCTTTAAAGAACTAGCTGACAGACCTTTCTCCAATCCTTGGAATCCTAATCTTACTCCATGAGTAACCCTTGGATTTGCACCAGCAAATATATTTCCGCCATATCTTATGGTAAATTTTCCTGGTGACAGGCTTTCTAGCCTGGATCAGAGTATCTATAACCGATTCCGAAAACCCACGTTTAGCTAGAATCAAGCGTTCAATCTCCAAGCAGTCAGTTGCAAAGAAACTAGGTTTGGATGTTCGAATGGACCTTGAATTAGAAGGTCCTGCCTCAAAGGCAGCTTCCATGGTGGAACCGATGACATATTCACCAGGTCTGCATACCAAGTCCTGCATACCAAGTCCTGCGTGGCCACGCAGGAGCTATCAGAATGACCGAAGCCTTCTCCTGTTTGATCCTGGCTACTAGCCGGGGGAGAAGGGGAAACGGTGGAAAGACATAAACACCACATACTCTTTACTACCCCCGTGGAGATGCTACTAGTTAGAGCGGCAAAGAGAATGACTGGGGGGGCGGAGCCTGAGGGGAGCTATATGGACAGCTCTGCTGTGTGCTCTCTTTGCCACTTCCTGTAGGGATTGAGAATATCCCACAAGTAAGGATTAAGCCGTGGACCGGATACACCAATGTAGGAGAAATATAGATACAATCACTGTTAGTTAAAACAAATATTTAAAACAGATCTCATAGATGTATTGAATAAGCAAGTTAATATATTTATATATGTCTGGATATATTTGAGCCTAGGTAAAGATTTCAGATATTATTTGTGGATCTGATGTGGCGCAATTTATGATACTGTACAATAAAGTATTCACAAAGAATATTTGCAATGTTTAGTGATATTTATTTCAGTGTAAAAATAAAAATCTAAGGAGATATTTCACAGTTTAACACTATTGACAATTATGCATTATCTATCACTGTACCAAGAATACAACAATAAAAATGGGAAAGCACTTGTTTTTCAACAAAAGAGCATAAAAGACCAAGTAAGAACTAACTGCAGCAATAACGAAAATAGGTGGGATATATCGGTTAAACACCAGATTATAGAATGAAAATGTACTTTTCAAAAAACGACAGTGATTAATGACGATGTAATTTAAAATGCATCTTTCAATAAACGACAGTGAAAGACTGAATAAAAATACACAAACCTTGAGACTAGAAAAGATCATACAAGAACATATATAGAAGAAGTTCACAATTAGAAATATTACAAATATGCCAAATTAAATGAGGATGTATCTTTCAACAAACGATTGTGAAAGATCAAACAAAATAATCCTAAATAAAATATATTTCATCCCATATCTAAACGTAAACACTATCCTGAAATCGGATTATTTAACCTTTTTTGAACTAACGAACAAACACCCTTTTGAAAGAAAACATCTAAAATGCATAAGCAAAAACATCCAACCCCGTATATAATTTTACTACGTTATATTAAAATTGTACACTGACTCACCAACCCCATAAGGAAAGATTTTCGGATAAGACTATAGTAATGTACATATGTTTGTCAAAAATGTTTATATTTATATTGGAATAATTGATCCAAAATATCAAGTTAAACTTATCACAAAACATAAGAGATACATCGTTACACTCTTGGCAAAAACAAAAGTGGCAACTAAATGAGGAATAAGATACATCAGGAACCAATCAAAAGTATCCACACAACAACCAATAGGATGCACTGTATGAAACAAATGGAACCCAATAGAATCACAACATGGGGTATAAAAACCCTACACACACAATGGCAAGGACATGTTTGAAAAAGGCTGTTTTAAACAGCTGAAACGCGTTGCTAACTCCTTGCTACCTTGAAGATTTCCACAAGTTCACTTTTGTAGTGGACCGCAAAGCCAACATCTGATCTGATCTACAAACATAACGCTTGAAAGGAACATTAAGCGTTTCCACAAATAAACCGCAAACTACTGCTAACTCCTTGCTACCTTGAAGATTTCCACAAGTTCACTTTTGTTGTGGACCGCAAAACCAACATCTGATCTGATCTACAAACATAACGCTTGAAAGGAACATTAAGCATTTCCACAAATAAACTGCAAACTACTTAGTCCTTTTTTTCGGACCGCCAAGAAACAACAGAAGGACACTTAACAGCCAGCAAGAAGGAACCTGCTGACACCTGCAGAGAGTAGTACTCTGAAACAAAGAGAGTACGGAGCTAACTCCCTGCTATTTGGAAGATTTAGGAGTGGTAACAGTAACCACACACCATTGCAACTATTCCAGCATTCCCTCCACCACGAAACACACAGTGTGAACAAAAAGCACTCAAAAAAAAGGGACAACACGAAAATCAAAACAACAGAGATAGACGAACAGAAAAAAACGCTAAAGACACCTGTAACTGTGAGTACATTAAGAAAGTTCATGTAAAAAGCGGATCACGCCAATCACAAAGCTGTACTCTATAACTTTACTTTTGCCGACTCCAAAAACTTGCCTAGTGACACACCCACACATAAACATTTACGAAGGACATAACAGCGAAGCTTAATAAGCAGTTCATTGTCGAGCATACAATTGCCGCAATAAATACTTCCACTCTTTTAACACTTACCAGCTCAAGCAGTATACAGCTATTTCAAGGTTCTCTACAAAAAGATTTTCATCCTTTCAGTATTTTACTAAATTATTTTATGTAATCATTTATACGTTTAAGGCTGATACTATTGATGAAAATTGTTTGTATGTTTTTATTTTTACACTGAAATACATATCACTAAACATTGCAAATATTCTTTGTGAATACTTTATTGTATCATAAATTGCGCCACATCAGATCCACAAATAATATCTGCAATCTTTACCTAGGCTCAAATATATCCAGACATATATAAATATATTAACTTGCTTATTCAATACATCTATGAGATTATAGCATATTATATTGATTCATCCGACTCATGTTTTTAGGTTGGCCAACCTATTTGTTTTAACTATCTGCTTTAAATATTTGTTTTAACTAACAGTGATTTAGACTATATTTTTATTTCAAACTTTTAGATCTAACTGTATCTATATTTTGTTCAAAATAAACAGAATTTATTGATTCAAATTACATAGTAAGACTATCTTTCCATATCGGGTAATTAAGCAGTAGCGCTTAAGAGTCTTATCCTTCCCAGAAGGGGTTATTTACCTACTCTCCTGCAGCTGCCCACGTTTCTACGTGGGTAAAACCAGGAGAGCCATAAAAGACCGTATAACGGAACATCGTGACGATGTAAAAAACAAGAACCCCAAAAGCAATGTTGCTAGACACTATGAGCTATTTCATGAATGCAATCCTGACTCCCTTTGTTTTATTGGCATTGACAGGGGGATTAGAAATGGCAGAGGAGGTGACACTGATAAGGTCCTCCTAAGAAAAGAATGTAGGTGGATCTCCATTCTGGCAACCCAGCTACCTGGTGGTCTAAATGACAAATTGGATATGGCTTGCTTTCTCTAATATGCTATTGCGTCTTTATCCAAGATCACCTAGTATCTTGCAGAATTCTAATCCACACCTGCTAACATAAAGCCTATAACTACTTAGTCTGAATAGCATACATAGGCTCTTGCTTATGCCAGGCAGTTTCCCTAAGCATTACTAAGTATTAACTTCATACCAGACATCTTGTATATATTTTTATTATTTTTTCCTATATGTTAATTGTACATAGGTTGTAACTTTATTTTACTTCACATAATAATCACTAAGAATCCAGT